>NC_068994.1:30831152-30836838 GCF_001194135.2 Octopus bimaculoides
TATATGATGTATTTATGTGTATTTGCATATGTGTGTGTGTTCTATTTCACCAGATTTAGGTTTTCCTCCCATTTCTTTTTCTTCTCCCCCCCTCTCCCTCTCTCTTCTAATCATTCCTTTCTTTTATTTTCTGAATCGGCTAATATTCCATAGGCCCGTGGCCTCTGATATAAAACTGTGGAAAAAATACACCCAAGGAATTGTTTATAGCAGGTCGATAAACACATGTGCACACACGTACACAAATACACAAATAGGTACACACACATACATATAGTGAAAGACAAAAAGTAAAATACAATAGACAAAAAAAAAGATGGGATAAGTTCACTATCAATCAAATCGGTTTGATGATCGACACAAAAGAAAGAATTAATAGTTACAACGTTTCGGACGTTGGCTCTTCTTCAGGTAGTGGGATAAAAGAAAAAACTAGGAAATGGTGGATGGTGAGAGAGAAAAAATGAGTAACAATTTCAGCGACAGAAGGTAAGTGGTGTTCATGTTTGGATACTGTCTGACTGGAAAAAATATTAGGCTAAATGTTGTATTTTTTTGTAGGAGAATGAACAGGGGACTTATGTGTTGCGTGCAGATGTGATTGCACGTATGTATATTTGTGTTGGTCTACTGTATGTGCATGTGTGTGTGTGTGTGTGTGTGTGTGTGTGTGTGTGTGTGTGTGTGTGTGTGTGTGTGTGTGTGTGTGTTGAATTTTTGGAAGCTTAGTTAGAGGGAGAAAAAAGAAAAAAGTAAGACAAGAAGAAAGAAGAACAGGAAGGCAGAAGGAAAAGAAAGAAAGAAAGAAAGAAAGAAAGAAAGAAAGAAAGAAAGAAAGGGGTTTGTTGAAATTATACTATATTCTTATGGACAGTTGTCGTGCTTCTCAGCTGTAAAAAGGGGTCCTTTTCTGAGAAGTTTGAAGTTGATTACATTTGAAGTTGTTAATTTTGCTTTATCCATTGTTTTGTCAGTTGTCCAGTTGTAGAAAATAGATTCTATCAAAGTTGTTTTGGAAGGTTATTAAATGTGTGTGTGTGTGTGTGTGTGTGTGTGTGCGCGCGCACGCTCGCGTGTGTTTATACATGTATGTGTAAGAGAGTGTGTGTGTGTGTTGGTTGCTTGCATGAATTTTTGTTTTTGTTACTTTAGTAACAGTAAAGAGAATATTTTAATAAGGATATCTGATGTGTTCATATATATACGTTTAGTCTAGGTAAGAATTTTTTGATAAAATATAGTTCCATTCTTTTCTGGTTCTTTGGGCCAAACCTTAAGCATTTGTAGAAGGGAAAAATCTTGAATTTACTGTCTTCATATATTTCTTGATGATTACTCAGCAGAGTCTAGCGTAATTATTTCTTATGTGTTGTCTGTGAAGTCTTGCACGTTGGCAAAAGGAATTGTTGCTTTCGCCAATATAATCCTTGAAATTCGAGCAAGTTATGCTGTATATGTGATTTTGTGTCTTGCAGCTCATATCTGCATTTACTCGGAAGGAGAATCCACGTTTAAATTTCGTATGAGGACCAGTTGTAGTTGTTACATGTTTCACATCTATTATCTCCACAGTCCTTCACGGAGAATTTTTAATTATCCTCTGATGTGAAATTTACCTGCGTGAGATATCTTTAAAGATCCTTTTGGCTGACATTTACTGTTTCGTATAAGGTTTCCATTAACCAAATTTTTCATTTTGGAGCTTTGTAAGAGTATTTGTAGGTTTGTTTTTATAGTGTGGAAATGGTGGTCACTCCCAGGTTACGTGTATTGATAAATGGAATGGTATTTTCATTAATTTTCTTCTTAGGTGTTCTCAGTTGCATGATGTTCAGTTTCATTGCCTTTATAATTGCATTATTTATTAATATTAAGAGGTAATTCTGCTTTTTAGGAAGCGTTTGAGTTCATTGAGTTCACTTGTAGCATTTTATATTTTTAAACGGACAGTTACTTTTTAAAATGTAGACCATCGCACCCATAACATGGATTCGGTTTTGATATGTTTTTGCCTATTCTTTTATTCGTTACCGGTCAACACACTTTAATCTGAGAACAATCTTTCTCTTCAATTTTATTTGTTTCATGTCGTAGATTAATAATTCTCTGACACTCTTCTGCTACTGCTTGCAGAATCAAACTTTGGTCATGTTCTAATTTTGTTAATATCCGAAAACGTATATCTGCATCTTTGCTTGCAGTAAGCCCTTGAACGAAAATTAAACACTTGAACATCTCCAGGATTAACTCATTCAATTTGAATTTCTTACACGCTCTGTTAACAACTCTGGCATAGGTGACGAAATCTTCATCATCGTTTTTGACCGAATTTAAACATTGCCAACGAGTATTGAACAGGGAACTTCTTTCACTGAAAATTTTCGATAAAATATTGTTTCATCGAAACAAATCTCACCTAGTTTCTTCGGCAGAATATAATTACTATATTTTTCTTGTTCGGCAGGGATAACTTTCTTAAAAGTAGTCATACTTTTTTCTCGTCGGACCAGCTTTTACATTCTTCTTTCAAAATTTCTTCGTATCTACGAAAATATACAGAAAAGGTAATCCCTTCCGGATTATAGCTGAATTCTTCAATTGAGTTTGCTACGCTGTCTGACCAGTACGAACCTGAAGTATTTTCAGACTCATTCAACATTAATTCCAGCAACTGTTGTTTTTGTTTTTGTTGTAGTTGCTGCTGCTGCTGCTGCTGCTGCTGCTACTGCTGCTGTAACTGTTGTTGCTGTTGCAAGTGCCCCACGGAAGTCGAGTAGTCTTCCATGTTAAAACGATTTTTTGGGGTGTTTCGTACCAAAAAAGTTTAAAAAACAACATTTTAATCGTCCAACGCAAGCTTCGTCGCCACTTTTATATCCTTGCATTGAATATATAATATAACGAAGCAGGGGACAAGAAAGTATATACACGACGCACTACTATTACTATTACACAAGACTCAACGCTCTATATCGAAGGCTCACAATGATTTGCTACCAAAACGAACTCCTGACGACTTGACAGTTGTCTATTTAATAGAAATGCCTCACTCTACTTTTAGTCACGTGAAGGTAGTCGGAATCCTTCCACAACAAGTATAAAGGTTACTAACACCAAAGCTGGTAAGGATAGTTCCTTCTGGGGCAGTAGGTGGGATGCATTTGAGAAAATCTATTATGCTATTAATGAACATAAGGGTTTAAGGAACATATCTAAAAGATGACTTAGTTGATGTGTTGGGTATTGAGGCCCAGCAACTATTGGCCTCAATTTGAGATCAGTGGGTCTTAGTATTTTTATGCATTGGTTATTCTGTTCACTTATGGCGTTCTGTATTTCCGAGCTTTTGTGGTTTTGTGGTAATCCGTGGAAAGTTCTCTCTTTTATTTGAGAGTCACATAAGTATTCTACTTCTTTATCTGTGAAGGAGTTCGGGTATTTGGTAATTAATGTTCTGATTTTATTCATCATTGTTTTTTCTTATTTATTGTTTCTTCCTTATAGCAATTTTGGTCTGTTAGATGTTTCGATATTTTGTTTTCATTTGCAAGAAAGAAACAAGAGCTATTACGCAAAAGCAAAGTCCAATGAAACCACAACCCTGGAATAAACTCCTGAGTCAACGCAAACATACATATTGGAAAAGCATTCGGTGTGATAACATAGCCAACACCGACAAAAACTGGCGAAAATAAAGAAAACTCAATCCTCCCCCAAAAATTCGTCTAAAAGGTGAGAAACTAGAAAATACAACAATATGTGAAAACTCCAGGGGAAAAAAACAATAATGGATTAAATAAACAAATAAGTTACAAAAATATTGCAAAAATTCCGGCGCTCGCGACGCTTCATTGATCAAGTGGAGGTGGAACTCGTAGGACAAGAACTGGTATCAGAGTGTGATCAAAGATCTGACTGAGAGGTGGCTTCAGACAGTGCAACACGATGGCCTCTACTTTGAATTCTAGGCTGCTTTTATTGTAACTTGACAAATAAAATAAATGAATTACTCAAATATTAGTTTCAAGTTTTGGCACAAGGCCAACGATTTCGGGGGAGTGAATAAGTTGAGTACATCGACCCCATTACTCTACTGGTATTTATTTTATCGGCCTCGAAAGGGATGAGAGGCAAAGTCAACCTAGACGGAATTTGAACTCAGAACGTAAGGATGGACGAAATGCCGCTTAGCATTTTGCCTGGCGTGCTAACAATTCTGCCAGCTCCCCGTCTTAAGTTATCCAAATATTGTAAAAGTTTTGACTCAATACATACACACACACACACACATATGTACATACATACATACATACATACGTAACTCTGTGTGTGTGTGTGTGTGTGTGTGTGTGTGTGTGTGTGTGTGTGTGTGTGTAGAGGGAGAGAGACAAACAAACAGAAAGAAAAAGAAAGAGAGGGGAGAGGAAAAGAAAGGGAAAGAGAGTGAGAGAGAGAGAGAGAGAGAGAGAGAGAGAGAGAGAGAGAGAGAGAGAGAGAGAGAGAGAGCGATGTACATATAGACACGTGTTTATTTATGTATATGCACATGTAAATGGATATTTTGTATTTCAGGGTATGTATCTATCAATAAAATATTTGTAAATATACGTATGCGTGTGTGTGTGCGTGTACAAATATGGCGGTGTAAAGTAGAGCTATATATGATATATTATTGTTGCTATTATTATTATTATTATGTACATATACAAATATTTATACATTTGTGTATGTGTGTGTTCGTGTGAATGAGAGAGAGAGAGGGAGCGAGAGAGAGAAAGAAAGAGAGAGTAAGAGGGTGTGCTTGTGTCTCACTGTATGTCAGTGCATGTGTGTACATACGTGTGTGCATTAGTGTGCGAATGTGTGAGCGGGCGCATGCGTTTATTAGTATGTGAGTGAGTGTGTGTGTGTGTGTGTGTGTGTGTTTATGTGTGTGTGTGCGCGCGCACGCATGTCTGTGAGTGTGTGTTAGTGTATGTGTGTGTATTAGTGTGTGTACATGTGTGTTTGCATGTGTTCATTTCTATGTGCTTGTGCGTTTGTGTGTATGTAAGTGTTGAAAGTTAGTGTGCAATGCGAGTATATACGTTCGACGCTTTGTGACCTGTACATATGCAGCAATAAAAGCTGTATTTCAAGGATGAGCGAAGAAAAAACAATAATGAAATACTCCACCTCCACCCCAGCACCACCGCCGCGTTTTCGTCCCGCCCCCGTCCTATGAGACTACTCCGATGTTGGCAGTATGCCAGCTCAGGGAATTGAATCATCTCACTTAATTAACAGCTCCAGTTAAAAGGAACGCAATATCTCGTTGATAAACTATACTATTTATATGCTATGCTATGCTATGCTATGCTATGCTATGCTATGCTATGTATGTATGCATGTGTATGCATGAATATATGATATATATGTACGTCGCTCTCTGTCTCTGTCTCACTCTCTCACTCTCTCTCTCTCTCTCTCTCTCTCTCTCTCGGCACACACACACGTTGTCACGGTCGTGGCTGTGTGGTAAGAAGCTTACTTCCCAACCACATGGTCCCGCGTTCAGTCCTACTATAATCTCGCGCCGACGAAAACCTTGTGAGTCAATTTGGTTGACGGAAACTGAAAGAAGCCCGTCTTATATATATATATATATATGTGTGTGTGTGTGTGTGTGTGTGTGCATATATATATA
>NC_068994.1:30837622-30838904 GCF_001194135.2 Octopus bimaculoides
TGTGTACGTGTGTTTGTTCATGTTTGACTCTCACCGTTTGAGAACCTGTGAAAATTTGATTAGATCTTGTAAACTAGTGAATCAACCAGAAAAGAAACCGACTGAATAAGTACTTCACTTAAAACATGTCCTGGGGTTGAAACGATCTCCAATAATGGAGATAAGTAACTACAACTTAAGAATAAAATACAATATTTGTGTGTGTGTGTGTGTGTGTGTGTGTGTGTGTGTGTGTGTTTATGTGTGTGTGTGTATGTGCTAATTGACAATCCAATAATCTATTTATGTTATCTAATGCAACATAAAATGCTATGAATATAATATAATATAAGATAACCTAAAAATCATTAAAAAACCAAAATAGCCAACAATTTGTTTCGACTTTATACATTATTTGATTTATAAACAATACATCTCCACTTATATAAGTATCTTCAGACAGACGACATTCTGTGTGAAAGGACGGCTGGATTGGAAAAAAAATCAATTCAAATGTCTATATATTATGATTGTGAGTATTAACTTTTCAACAACATAACAATTACAATTAAAAAACAAAATTATAACGAACAAAATAGTTAAGTAAATACAATCTACAACTATCGAAATATATTTCTAATTATCACAAATAATATTAATCCAAATTCGATTAGGTCGAAGATAATCTTTGGCTATTATAAGAACATACAACAACAATATATAGTTATATAAATTAAGTATCAGGATTTTACTTAATCTGGAGACTGTAATAAAACGTGTGAATAAATATAAATGACAATATACTATTATATTGGTAATATATTACAACTTTTCTCTTCTATTTAAAGTTAATGATATAAAAAATAATTTGTTTCAAGTAGCTAACAAAAAATGTTCTTTATTTAGTTTATCGGAGAGAGAGATTCCCGTAATAAATATGAAGAGAAACCTAACAAAAATGTTCTTTATTTACTTAACTGATTACACTTTTAGGAATAGAGATAGGTTTAACAGTACTAGTCTGAGTAAATTAATTTGGAAACTGAAGGATAGTAGGAAATTATACGACATAAATTGGAAAATACTTAGCCATGCTAGATCGTGCAAAATTAATGATGCTAGATGTAACTTGTGTGTAGATGAATTATATCAGATATTAACGTATAAGAAGAAATTACTTAATGAAAGATGTGAGAGTGTTTTATCTTCTACACATTCATCTAAATATGTGCTTAAAAAATTTTATTAAGTGCGTATATATTTGTACTCGTATGTATCCATTTATATGTGTGCATATGTATGT
>NC_068994.1:30839130-30841266 GCF_001194135.2 Octopus bimaculoides
TATATATATATATATATATATGTATGTATGTATTTGTATACATGGGTATATGTTGTTTGTATTTATATCTGATGCTATATATATGTGTTTGTGTGTGTATATATGTGTGTGTGTGTGTAGGTATGTATATGTATATATCTGTACAAGTATGTGTATGCATGTCTATATATATATATATATATATATATATGGATGTATATGTATGTGTGTAGATTATTTATCATTAATGCGAGTATGTATATGTGCGTGTGTGTGCGTATGTATGTTTATGTATTTGTATGTGCATCTATGTGTATGCATCTATGTGTATTACTATATATACATATGCACTCATATGGGTGTGTATGTGTGTAAATGTATATATGTGTATGTATATATGTACATCTTTGAGTTTTGTCATCTTAATCTATATAATAATGTAGAATTTGGAAAATTAAGTTTTAGTGGATTAATTCAGAATATTTTGAATTTTTCTAGTGCTAGTCCTTGTAGTTAATGTAAATTGCATCATTATATTAGTAATTTAATATAAATTACAGATTACAAATAAGATGTATTCATTATGCTAAATAATTATATGTATAAATAGATTCATTTAATCAATTAATTAATTAAAAATAATAATAATAATAATAATAATAATAATAATAATAATAATAATAATAATAATAATAATAATAATAATAATAAATGAATATTTTTATGTGACTTACTAATTTCAATAACAATAATAATTATTATAGCATCGTATAGTTTATAACTTGTATTCTTATTACAACGAGATAATTTTGTTACTTCTGAAAGTATTACTAAAATACTCTTTATAGTCATTTATCTAAAATTTATCGAGGATTGGTACTCAATCCTTGTTTTTGTTTATCTTACTATATTTTATTTACTGAGTTCTCCTTTCCATAATATACGAATATTGGGTACATTTACTTGTTAGTTACTGTGAATAATCCTTATTTAACCTTCTGTCTACCAATGGGTGCAATGGACCCATTTCAGTTTTTTCAGTTGCTTTTTCCTACTATTTATATTATTTGATTCTGCTGATTTCTTGTGAATCTTATTTTTTTTTATTCTTTTTTATTTGTCAAATGGGAAATTTTCCATATGCTTATAAAAGCTAGAAAATTTCACTTTATACACTAAATTCAGACAATACTCTTGTCATTCTGAACAGAATAAAAGCAGTATCAAATATCATTTTCTTAGATATTTATCAGATATAAGATAGATAAAATTGTATTCAATCCATTTGCTGAATTTTAGAGAAAATAGGAAAAATTATGAATATATTCCTGTAAATTTGTGTGGTATTGCATCACCTTCAATCTGCTAGGTTGTAGAGTGATGCAATATTTCTATGTGATGACACAGTTCTTACAATATATTGCATCATCTTTCAGGAGAGTATAAATATATGAGAGAGAGCAATATCTGCTTTTAGTCTGCTATCAAGTTTCATATAGTTCTGTTGTGTTTTCCAATACACCTAGACTTGAAAACTTGAGTGAAGACCAAATATCGAAAAGGTTATTGGAATTAGATGAAGAATGGGAAGAAGATAGTAGTGATTCCTTCCATTGCTCTGAAGATGATGGTGAAAATAATTTGTGCTTGATAGATTAGGTTCTGTGCTATCAGATGAGGAAGATACTCAAAAACAGTTATCTGCAAGCCACTCAATTGTGAATGAGCAATATGTTTCTAGAGGCAGACAAGATGTTCGGCATTCTAATCCTCTTACTCAAGCAGCAGTAAGAACTTCATCTTGCAATACTGTGCGCCAAGAATGTGGATCATCCCGTTTTGCTAAAATGTATTGCGGTAGCATTGAAACGTGTTTTACTATCTTTATGCGTTAAAATCTTCTTGAAGTAATTCGTAAATGGATAAATGTTGAAGGTCAGGTTGCTTACAAAGATGAATGGAAGGAGCTTGATCACTCCGAGCTGAAGAAATTTATTGGACTGATTATTGTTATACGTTTTTATAAATCTAAACATGAAAATGTCACACAGTTATGGAGTGAAGAAAATGTTTTGTTGTCCTCTTTTTTGTATCACCTAACTGTCTGGATGTTTTGCGTTTTTGTCACATTTTGTATTCTTTATATATATATATATA
>NC_068994.1:30841575-30844417 GCF_001194135.2 Octopus bimaculoides
TGTGTGTGTGTGTGTGTGTGTGTGTGTGTGTGTATGTATGTATGTATGTATGTATATATATATATATATATATACATGTGTGTGTGCGTGTGTATGTATGTATATAAATATAAAATTATATCTATGTGTGTGTATTATAAATAAATATATATATATATATATATATATACACGCACATATATCTGTATGTGAATGAATATCTATGATACTGAATGTCTATGTGTTCTATTGTGTGTATATACTTTTGAGCTGCGTGTTCCTCTGATAAACAATCATCTCGTGACTCTATTGCCATTCTGTAAAACTATGCTGTTCAAATTTCAATTCCCAATTGACAATACTTCACTGATGTCAATAAATCTTTGTGAAAGATATATTTATATATTTCCTAATACAAATTTGCTAACCATCTATGAATTTGTCTGATGTTTCGTGACAGTGGTTTTCATCACACTGACCTTTAATTAGGTAACAGTGGTCAATAAAGAGGAGTTGGCTGACCAGAGATTAAGAAAAGGACGATGAATGATATGAGTTTCTGATACTATATTTGAAATACGAAACTGAAGGCCATATATTGTTATATTCGATCGTATTGAGATAACGTGAGTGTGGTTACATGTATGAGTTAAACTTCGCCCGTCGAACATCACTCAAAATGGTGGCACTTGTCAAAATGATAAATGCAAAATTCATATCAAAGTTCGCTCCCGTTATATGATCCCCAGAACAAGCTTCCAGTTGCCTTGTGTTACACGAGTAAGCTATATATATACGCAAACAACAAGAGAAACAAATGAAAATGAGACAAGTAACATAAAGAACGACCCTTCATCAGTTGTCGGCTGCCTATCTACTCCTCATTTCCTGCCTTGAACGAGCATATATATACCCAGATAGAGGCACATATACATACGCGCATATATACACACCTATATAGAGCACCCCACACACACTCATACGCACATATACATATACACGCTCTCACATATACACAGATATTCATACGCACACCCACAAGCACATACACACTAATAACAACACCAACGTACACACACCATTGTCATCCCGCCCCTTACACCTTATCACATACCACCCCCACACCCTACACACACCACACATACCACCCCCACACCCACGCGCAACCCCTTCACACCTTATCAAACATCACACTCACACCTCCCACATATACCTCACACATATACCTCCCATACGCACAAACCCTACACACACACACACACACACAACGCATACACACATGCATACATATACACAGACGTACATATACTTCCACATACTCCTACATGCTCATAGACACACACACATACCCATACACACACAAGTACACACATACCCACAGGCACACACACGCATATATGTATATATATAGAGAGAGAGAGAGGGGAGAGAGAGACAGACACACAGAGGCACACAGCGACATGCACGCCACCATACACACAGAGACACGCACGCAACCATACACACAGAGACACGCACGCACACATATCTCTCCCACACACAACCCTCCATACATACAACACACATATGCACGCACGTAATATACTTCCACACACACATGCACATAGACGCACACATATACCCACACGCACATACGTACACGCACACACATATATATATATATAGAGAGAGAAAGAGTGACACCGAGAGAGAGATACGCACACACACACACCCATACACATTTGCGCACACACGCGCACACACATGCTTTCCCACTCCGTCTACACACACACGCTAACACAAACATGCCAACACACACACAGCCATTCACACACCTTTCAGACTGCCATTCACTCGCTATTGACCACTCCATCTACGCACACGTGCGAACGCGCGCGCGCGCGTTTCACTATTGTGAAGAAATTATATAATGGCCCGACAAAAAACTTATCATCGGAATACAAGCGAATATACCAGCATCAAGTTTGTGACACTAATGTCCGACAGATCCCATTAAGCAATAATTCAGACACAAGCAACAATAAAATGGTTTTAATATTCACATTTTACTAGCTTTACAACTAAAGTGAAGTAAGAAGAGTAAGAGAAAAGAATTTTATTGAGAAGTTGAAATCTGTTCTGAAACAACAATGCTAGGAATAATAATGCTAATATTAATTTGGATTTAATTTACTAAAAGAGACTATTGACAATGGTATTAATTAGAATTTGAATTTAATTTCATCTAAAAATAATTAAGTTCTCATTTCTATTTGTAGTATTAGATGTTTCTAAAAATGTGATTGTAACCGAATCCTTAACGGTTGTTTTTATTAAAATATTTCGATGAATAAGTGCAGTCAATGTTAACTGTATTATCACATTACTCAAACCGCGGCGTTTAAGCTGCACGTGTATGTGTATGTGTGTATGTGTATGTATGCGTGTGTGTTGGAGCGCATATTTTTGTATGTATATATATATATGTGTATATATATGTATATATAACGTCGACCACTAAATGGACAGTTAATGTGCTAGAAGAAGATCACATGTAATGTGTCTACTAAGACCTAACAGTTCTCAAATGAAATTCAGCGAAATACCAAACCGTATGCGGGCAAGACAGTGAAAGTTACACGAATAAAACATTATTATTCGTGAACCGGTTTCGAAATTAATATTCTCTTACCGAAAATATCTGTTTATCTTCAGCACGAACTGTAAGGAAACCATAATTCTCAGAATCCTATACAAGTTGTTCACCACAAGAGGCGAACGTGTATATGGTTCTGCTAATTACAACTTAATGGTAAAATTCAAATGTCTTCGTTTTGATGTGTGTGTATATATATACATATCTATATTTGATTCTATATATTAT
>NC_068994.1:30844543-30844967 GCF_001194135.2 Octopus bimaculoides
CCCGACACCATCACACCACACCACACACTACTACACCATATACACATACACACACGCACACATCAAGATCACCAGCCCTCTTCCACACGCACATACGAACTCTCTTATACACACGCACGCGCAACTTCGTTTTGCAATCACCACTACTTTATTATCTCCCCTTATTCCTAGCTCCCCTGTATGACCCTTCTGTCCGGCATTCGCTATGATAGATCCCTAGCCACTCTCGTTGTTTCTTTCTGTGTTCCTTTGTATGGAAGAGCGTAGGCTCGAAACGTTAAAGACTTTTTCACTTCCCGAGCGTTATACTAATACATCTGTTTGTTGTCTACACCACCTGACTTCGTCTTTTGCTTTTTTTTGGTGAATTCTCCCTATATATATATATATATATACATGCACACACACACACACACACACACAT
>NC_068994.1:30845051-30849637 GCF_001194135.2 Octopus bimaculoides
ATATATATATATATATATATACATGCACATATACATACATGTATGTATGTATATATATATATGTATATATATATGTATAGTTCAAAAATGGAAAAAGACAAAAAACAACAACAAAAAACAGCAACGTGAGGACGTGATACAGATTGTGTTACTAGACGCTCGGGAAAGGAAAAAGAGAATATGACGTTTCGAGCGGAGCTCTTCGTTGGAAACAAGGAAAGTCCAAAGAAGGGAAAAACGGAGGAAGAAAAAATCGCCACCGATGTCCAACACATTCATATACGTATATACATATAATAATCGATTAAGTAAACAGAAGATGGAATCGGTATAACTCTTTATTTTGTACGACGATCGTTTCGACCCAGTCACACACCAGTCACTTAATCGATTATTATCTCAACTAACACTGCAGAATTCCTGGAGTAGATCTAAAGGAAATCTACCCCAACTGCAGATGAAACCAGGTAGCCCAAACTGTGTCAGTGCTCTACTCAACATGTCAGTACACTAAATGATGTATACTCATTAATCTAAAATATTAAATATATAAATATATATGTAAATATAGAGACGTACTTATATACATACGTATCATATATATATATATAAATTTATTTATATCTATTTATATATATATAAGTATATGTGTCTATATATGTGTATATGTATATACATACATACTTACACAGTAACACTGTTATTAAATTGTTAAGAAAAATCTTACTCGACTTCTTCCCTATCATCACGCTCATCTTCGTTAGCGTATTCATCGCATGAGCCTCTCCGCAGTTTATATACTCAAATGATATAAAGAGCCATGCACAATTAAGCAAATGAATAGCAACATAACTGTGTAAGATGATACTGATATTCATGTGAAGATTTTCCGTCGGTTTTAGCAGTAAAAGTTAAATACGTTTCAGAAAACGCAATATGATCTAAAATATAGGATAGGTTACAGATTTGAGGTAACAGAAACATTTCTTCTCGGTGACAAAACTAACAGACCACGTTGAAGGCCAGATGTGGGTGACTAAGTATAACTAGCACAGCTTGCTTTCTGTTAACAACGTAATTACACGCGCGCACACACACACACACACACACACACACACACACACACACACACACACACACACACACACACACACACACACACACACACGCACACACGCACACACACACATATACACACATGAATATATGTGTGTATATGTGTGTATGTGTTTGTGTGTATTGTGTGTATGTATGTAATCAGGTATAGCGAGCACATACCAACAATTTTAAACTCATTCCTCTTATATAACGCGATATCTTTTATTTGTTACAATATACGTAATTATATTCTATATTCCTAAGTTTCTTGCTTCAGTAACAATGTCATTGTGTATGAAACTTACAGCTACTGTTATAGGACGTGAAAAAGGTGAAACACCACGGGGAGGTCCAGTGTTGAGAGGGTATAACGACCGGGTTTGTGTTGGTCCTTCAGATGTCAACGGCCAGCAACCAACTTGCAACAACGGCCAATAACATTCCAAGGCCATGCGATTAACCAAAAGCAAACAAGAAAAAAAAGAAGATTCGGCTTTTATTGCTTAAGTGAACTAAAGAGTTAAAAAATGTTGAAAAATTGTTGAAAAAAAATTGTGTGAAAATGTGCTCCCAGGGGCGGTCGCTCCTCCTTCTCCCCTATTAGCTACACCACTGATATATATGCGTGTGTGCGTTAATTCACACATATACATGTAACAGATACTCACACATATAGATATATACTGTTTTATATGTCTGACTCAGCTCAATGTAACTTCTACCAAATGTATTGAGTTCCACTTTCATTCGTTTGTCTACTCACACATACATACATACATACATACATACATGTGTGTGTGTGTGTATGTATGTGTGTGTGTGTGTGTGTGTGTGTATGTGTATCTATACAGACATCTCCCTTGTGATGTTTTACCTGTGTGGACACTACCTGTTGAACTTGTTCATGTACAAGTTACATTCCAGACATTTTAAGACTTTTTCGGGAGAGACGTTTATTAATTTCAAAGACGTACAAAACACTAATCTCCTTCAGAGAAAACTCCCATGATTTCAATGTACCTGTAGCGTTCCAGTCACTTCATGAAGGCCCCATGGGAGTCCTCCTTTGTTACGGCCTCCTTCATCTTCTCCTTCGGCTTGGGAACAGCCAAAACTCAAAGGGAACAAGATCTGGATTATAGGAAGAGTGAGAAATAGTTTTGATGCCCATCTCTGTCAAGTAGTCGGTTATTAAGATGGAATTGTGGTTTGGTGCAATGTCCTGATGCAGATGATCTGGCCTTTTGCGACGGAATCTCTTCCCCAGCTCTCTCAAATCCTACACAAGATGCTTCTTGTTGACCGTCTGGCTTAATGGAAGCTAGTGGTTGCAGATGATGCCCTTGTTGTCGGAAAAGAAGAACATTATGAGCTTCCCAGTAGACTTGCTTTGTTTGACCTCTTGTGTCAGCAAAAAAACATGCTTGGCTCATACAAGTTAATCCGTAAGCAGTCTGGGGTATTTCATAAGTTTCTATAGTGCTCTTGCTCAGTTCAATACAATCGTCATTGCTCAGCGAGCTTCCAAATTGTCTTCACTTCCCGACTGCATTCTATAAACCGGTCAGCTTCGACAAGCAATATTTAGTAGAGCGTAAGGTGACAAGCTGGTAGGATGGTGACAAGCCGGGCAAAATACTTAGCGTCATTTCTTCCGTCTTTACGTCCTGAGTCCAAATTCCGCTGAGGTTGACTTTGCTTTTCATCCTTTCAGGGTCGATAAGATAAGTACCAATTAAGTATTGGGGTCGATGAAATCGACTTAGCCCCACCCCCGAAATTGCTGGCTTTGTGCCAAAATTTGAAGCCAATATTTAGTAGGGTGTGCTAAAAGTGCTGTAACAGCCATCTCCTTCATTCTGGAATAACAAATGTTGGCAGGACAGGTTATTAGATGTATAGTAATGATATAATAAAATTACAACAATGTAGGAGAGTTATAACTGCCTCATTCCCAAAATCTGAAAACTATCGGAATTCACCTTGTATTATTATATTTTCCTTTCAGATTACTGTATATGAATTGTTTATAGCAACTAACCATGCCGTGAATATTTAACATTTTGAACCCCTCTGTTGCCATCAATCGCTCCTCCCTCACCTCACAACCTCCACCTTTTATAAACACCAGCAACTTCTACTCCAACTGAACTTCATCTCCTTCCACTGCACCCTCACCAAATACTCCATCCGCCACTTACAATTCTACACCACTGTCATCTTTATAGTCGCAGCCATGATTTTGAGACCTCAATTCACTCCAACACTTCACTCGAGGTAGATACCTCACCACTTTGGTTTAAACCACTTTAACCCGTTCATGAAGTCTACTGCACTTCCAACTCTCCTCCGTCTTTCTATCCACAATTGCCTTCGCTTCTTTCACACTTACCACTCCTCGATTCTACCCCCCCCCCCAGTGTACTATCCTGTATGCATTCTAAATCCTCCAATCCGACACCACCACAGACAGTATCTTTACCAACCCACTCTCCTCTATTGAAGACTTAAATAATGAAATCCTGCATGTAAAATAGACATTAATTAATAAAAGATATCCTAATGGATAGATTAATAAAATATTTCGTATGTCTATTTCGTGAGCAAGATTCTTAATGTGGATACGTGTGTTGAAAGAAATACAATTAAACCTTGGGAGAGGCATTATGCCGGTAATAAACACACGCACTGGTTCAGTCCTTTATTAATTTATAAACAGTATTTAGTTTTTTGTTAAATCATTTCATTGCACTCTTGCAATCTCTTCAGTAACTTGTCTAGGACTGAACCAGTGCGTGTGTTTATTACCGGCATAATGCCTCTCCCAAGATTTAATTAGATTAATAAGAGATATCCTAATAAGACAAAGTCACTTACATACAACAAATGCAATTGTCACTAAAAAGAAAAAAAAAAGACATACACATATCGAATTCTATTAGAACCAGCTGCACTCCGTTTACAAAATGGGTAATTATACCACTAAAACAAAAGCCTAAAACCAAAACGTTATGATTCTTAGCCAAACGTAAAAAGTAATAAGAATATGTGAAAAGATCGTAAGAAACGTTCAAACTTAACATAATGTAGTGTTTGAAAAAGAATCTGCTGCTTATTTCTTTGTACACCTCCTTCCCCGCCTCCTTCACACGCGCACAAACGCACGGCATACTAAATCCGCTAGAGAAACTTGTGTAAAGATTATGTAATTTATGATGTTTTAATAAAAAGGTTTGTAACCAAACCTCTAGTTTTATTCTGCTATTATATATGCGTGTGCATGTGTGTATGTGTGTGTGCGTGCGCGAGCGCGCGTGTATCTTGTGTGTCTATCTTGTGTGTAGTTTTTTCTTAGCGATAATTCTATGTAGTTGACGAGTTAAGAATGTGTACGTCTTAAGAATTTTGCACGCTATCTGATTCGAGATTCATCATTCCTAAAAGTACGTATACGCACGTATGAACGTGTATCATATATATATATATAT
>NC_068994.1:30849647-30850884 GCF_001194135.2 Octopus bimaculoides
GATAGATAGATAGATAGATAGATAGATAGATAGATAGATAGATAGATAGATAGATAGGCAGACTTCCCAAATTGTCTCTGTGTACCATATTTTACTTTGGGCCATTCGAAGATATAGCACCAGCCGGCGCTTTTATGGGGGTGGCATTTTGGGGTATGCTGTATAAGCGTGTATAGGAAACAGATGGGCATGGCAGACTTAAGGTCTGCAACTTAAGGGCTACTCCGGACGACCATCACTGCCTATGCCACTTGCTTAAGAGGTGCCAAGCACGTATTTGTAAGACGAACTTCATACTCACATAGCCATGCTTATCATCTCCGTGAGTGTTTCATCCTATTTTATGCAGCAAAGAACTATGAAAAACAAAATAGATCCTTGTGGAATTTTAATTCAGATCCAATTATTAACATTTTGTAGAATTTTTGTACAGTTTCAATGATAAAATCGTTTTTATAAATGTCCATAAATTTCAAAATCTCAGAGGGTTTATTTCATGCTAATGTTTTAGTCACGTTTTCAATACGACAGACTTCAAAGAGCTGTTTCCCATTTTATATAAATATACATAAAATTACAAAATTATATAGGATTGCGTGTGTTTTAGTGTGCGCATGCGTTATATCAATTTCTTTTCTGACATTTCTCCAACACTTCACTACCCTTACCTTGTCTCTTTTCCTCTTTCTCTTCCTCACTCCATTCGTGTGTATATATACATACATACATATTTGTGCATGTGTGTATATATATACATATGTATCTATGCTTATATGTATACATGTGTATGTGTATATATATATATACATACATATGTATATACATATGCATATATACATATATGTGTGTATGTATGTATATATGTATGTATGTATATACATATATATGTATATATGTATATATATATATATATATATATATATATATATATATATATATATATATATATATATATATATATATATATACACATATGTATATACATATGCATGAATAAATATATATGTATATATGTGTATGTACATATATATATATATATACATATATACATGTGTATGTATGTATATGTATATATATATATGTATATGTATATATATAAATATGCTTATATGTATATATATATATGTGTGTGTGTGTATGTACATATATATGTATATACATATATACATATGTATGTATGTATATGTATATATATATAAATATGCTTATATGTATATATATATATGTGTGTGTGTGT
>NC_068994.1:30850894-30852640 GCF_001194135.2 Octopus bimaculoides
ATATATATATATATATGCATACATATGCATACATATACATACATATATATATATATATATGTGTGCGTGTGAGTATGTAAAAACATATATACACATTATCATACAATCATAGAGTAAGTCAATCGATTTATACCAATCAATAGCATGACCAATCCTGCTACTCCACCACCACACTAGAAAAGTGGAACGACATGAAGAAATGTTGACTGAAAGATTTTTATCTGAGTTTCATAATTTCATTCAGTCATTCTCCCCCATACACCTCTCTCTTTCTCCTTTTCTCCTTTTCTCCCCCTTTCTCTTTCTCCTTTTCTCCCCCCTTTCTCTCTAGCTCTCTCCTCCCGCTCTTTTTCTCTCTTGGACACACATTCACACGCATACATGTTAGCACGTGGACACGCAGACACATATTTAACTTTTCCAACATCTCTTTTGCAATCAATCGCCTCCTCCCTCACCTTTACCACCTCTATCTTTTATTAACCAACCAATTACCACTCCAAGTTGACTTCACCTCCTCCTTCCATAAACACCAAATACTCCATCTGCCTCAGACAATTCCTCATATATGTATGCACACATAAGCTTACATACATACATACATACTGATATATATATAAGTATTATGTTTATATGTATAAACATAACACATATAATTAATGTATATACATACATAATACAAACATAATACATAATACATATATTCAAACGTGTATGTACACATACGCACAGACGCACACACATTCAAAAACACGGCTGTGTATATATGAACGTATCATATTTCAATGATGACAAAATAGTATCGACATCTGAGAAAGACATATTGTGTAAAACTAATTAAATCGTTCTGAATATACACACACACACACACACACATGCACATTCACACACACACACATGAAACGCGCGCACATCCACACACACACAGTCACGAACATGCATGTATATACATATATATATATACATGCATACATAGATACATGATATGATATAATATATTGATATACTGCAATATAACACGTAACCACTCTAGAGATCAAACCTTGCTCATCTTCACTGTAAAATAAATGTCTAACAAAACTACATTCAATAGCAAAGACATCTCGACAAAAAAATTGCCAATGATTAATGTGATGTACCATTTTCATTGTAAATATGGAAGTTGTAAACTTCATCAATAACTTATATTATATTGGCCACACCAACACCGCACTCTGCTCTAAGATAACTATGCATGCATTTGCAGCAGGCAACATTACAAAGCATTATTTAGCAACTTAACAATAGAGTGATATCGTAAACCTGTAGCACAAGCATAATCAATTTATCTTTTACTTGTTTCAGCCATTAGATTGCTGCTATAACAGGACAGCACTTTGCAGGGTTTTTAAAGGACTAATTTGACATCAGTTTGATATTTATTCTATCGGTCTCTTTTTCCAGGCTGTCAAGTGGTAGCTGGGTTCAAATACGAACAAAAACACCATCACAAGCGGGAACACACACGTGGATACACGCATGTATATGTATGTATGCGTATATATATATATATATATATATATATAAGACAAAGTTATTTTATTCCACACGGGTAGAAATATAGGAGAAATAAAAGTAAAAATATACTGAGAATAGTTAAAATATTTTGTTGCCTAAATATTTTAACTATTCTCAGTGCATTTTCAGCTTCTATTCTCTCTCTCTCTCTCTCTCTCTCTTAATATATATACATATATGTATATACAA
>NC_068994.1:30854931-30856981 GCF_001194135.2 Octopus bimaculoides
CACACATATACATATATATATATACGAGATATGATCAATAAGCATCAGGACTGTTGGCATAGTAACGAAGCTAAAGCACGCAGAGTGAAGCTGCTTCGCATAGATTGACCTTGAACTCTACTGTCCATGCGCACTAACTTTTAACGTTTTACCTCGCTTTCGCTATTTACAGCAGTACTTGGAAGGAAGATGTGTAGCATGTGATCGTCGCATTGACAATGACAGAAAAAGTTCTCATGACGATACTTACTCAGAGGCCTACGCAAAGTTGCAAAATGTGTATGGAGAGGAGTGTATGACGCGCAAAGAAATGTCCGAGTGGTTCATATGTTTCCAAGATGGTCGATAAACTGTCGATATTGACGATTGTTCTGAGAGATCTGCAACTAGCAGAACTGAGAAAAACATCGCAGATGTGCGTACAGCTGTGAGGGGAAATCGTCGAATCACCATCCGTGAGTTATCAGAGGATGTGTAGATTAGTTACGGTTCAGTTCAGTCCAGTATCACTGAAGATTTGGGTATGCCAAAACTGCTTTCAGCTGACCAAAAGGACACTCGGGTTTCAGTTGCACAAGATTTCTTTGTGTCAAGAACGATGCAAACTTTTTGAAAAAAATTGTGTAGGCCTCTGAGCAGGTATCACCAAGATTTTGGCAAAATTTGATGCGGATTTTCTGCTCAGCTTAGTCATGGTAAATACGACGATCACACGCTACACACCTTCCCTCCAAGCACTGCTGTAAACAGCAGAAGTGAGCTAGAACGTTTGAAACTTAGTGCGCATGGACAGCAGAGATGAAGGTCAATCTGTGCGAAGCATCAGACCATGTATATGTATATAAATACATACATACATACATACACATATTTATATGCACACACATATATATACACACACACGCACATCAGCATGTGTGTGTGTATGTGTGTGCGTGCACATAGATAGCTAGCTAGCCTGACAGACAGATAGATAGACAGTCAGACAGACAGACAGATAGATAGATAGATAGATAGATAGATAGATAGATAGATAGATAGATAGATAAGTTGAATTGACGTGGACTTCAAGCTTTGTCCATCGGTATGTTGGACCAGCCTTTGAAAAAGGTTGATAGACGAAACTTGAAATCCTGCTCAACTCAGTCTTCACAATGAATTTGATTCTACTCTCAGCATAGTCATTGTATCAATGTTCTCTTGCTATTTTAAAACTTACTTTCATATAATAACCTTATCTTAACACACACACGCGCACAGTTAAAAGGTGCTTATGTACGAAAGAATTTTTAGAATTCAACTCTTAGCTTTACGCCTTTTTATTGTTGTTTAAATTATAGAAATCTTCAACGAACTGAAATATGAGGTATTGAAGCATCCTCCATTGCTTCTTCAGACTATCACCTGTTTGATCCACTCAAAGACAGCATTCGAGGCGGTTCACTTGTCACAGAACATGACTTGAGAGAAGCAGTATATAAATGGCTCAGTTTTCAATCGATAAAGCTTCTGCTGAAAAACATAAAGAATCCTTGTTCGAAGATGGATCAAGTGTGTTGCAAAGTAAGGGTACAGTGTCGAGAAAGGAAGTACTTGTACATTCAAGAAATCTCTTTTTATAATAAATATCTTTTAAAATGGCGACAAAAGACCGAATTACTGAGAGCTACAGTGCTTTTGAGCGAGTGATAGTGTCGTGACCATGGTAAACGTGTTAATTTAAAAACAACTAAATTGACGTAATGATGTAAAGCTACGTTGTATTAACAAGAGGGAGACCGTATCAGCCGATAGGAAAACAATCACGTCTTCATCATAAATAATGACTCACAATTGCGCGCGCACGCACACACACACGCACACAGACACAGACACAAACACACACACACGTTAGTGCGACTGGTTATAAAAACAAAAACGAAAGAACTTCAAAATTAAAAGCAACCTCAACCACACAAAAATAAAAAAATACAAACCACATATATACATATATATGTGCGTATATAAACGCACATACGCATATATATATATATATATATATATATATATA
>NC_068994.1:30857564-30860531 GCF_001194135.2 Octopus bimaculoides
GGGAGGGCAGGGGGGAAGAAAGGAAGTAGGACGTTATTCTTAAAATCGAAGATTTGGTCTGAATGCTTCCATCTGAGTGGTCTCTGTTACAAGTACCCAAGGACCAAATGGTGACGTGAAACCGGAAGTCGGATTTAGCGCCCTATCCCGAAAGAAGAACGTCCATCCCTCTGGTGGTCTTCCAAATAGTTTTCTATCTCCCAAATTTCACTCACAAGGTTTTAGCTGGCCCGAGGATATTATTGTAAGATACACTTGCACAAAATGCCGCTCATTGAGGTCGAACCTGATACTATGTAGTTATGAAGCTAATATTCTACTCGTAGAATGATACCTGTACCCAATGACTATTTAATTAAGATCCAATATTTTTTCTCACCTTAAAGCTCACAAAGGTGGATCGATTTCGCCTCTCATCTTCCCAGTATCGATAAAATATATACAAGCCAAATTCTAGGGGTCATTAATCATCTTCTTTCTTCAAAAATCTGTGAAGAAATATGTGATCGACTTGAAACACGACACGTCCAGGGAGAGAAAGGAAGGGAAAAGTTTAATGGATTGGCAAAATCGGTAGAGCGTCGAACAAAATTACTATGGAGCATTAAGATCCAATACTACCGAGGTCGGCTTTGCCCTCCATCCTTTCCATAAAATAAAGCACTAAGTCAAATAACAGAAACAATATATTATTCCTACAACACATTCTAGATATGAATAAAATTATAATTGAACTAAGATTTTTTTATGATTCTTTTATCCTTTTCTCGTTTCAGTCACGCTGGAGCACCGCCTTAAAGGGATTTAGTCGAAGAAATCGACCCCGAGACTGATTTTTTGTAAGCCTAGAACTTATTCTATCGTTCTCTTCCGCTGAACTGCTAAGTTACGGGGACATAAACAAGCCAGCATCGGTTGTCAAGCGATGGAGGGGTGTGGGGAACACAGACACCCACATATACATACATACATACACACACACACACACAAACACACATATATATATATATGATGGGCTTATTCCAGTTTGCGTCCACCAAATCTAGTCACAAAGCTTTGGTCGACCCAAGGCTATAGTGGAAGACACTTGCCCAAGGTGCTGCGCAGTGGAACTGAACTCGAAACTATGTAGTTGAGAAGCAAGCTTCTTACTACACAGCCACGCCTGAGTCTAGCTTAATTATCAAATATATTTTTTAACATAGAATAGAAGGGTTTTTTAATCATACTATTCGATCTTCTCTTCATAGTTTCCTCTGATGATGAACAAAGGACGCGAAGAAAATAGTCTAAAGTAAGAGGGAAATTACAGGAAAGTCAAGTGAACAATATGCGTGAAATAGTTTTGACGTGGTGTTTATACTATAAAGCATATAATGTTAGTGTATGTATAAGATATATGTAAATAATATTAACATCGAGATGAGACGATTAAGCGCGGCTGTTTGAACCAGTTACGCACTGGGGTCGATGTAATCGACTTTATCGCTTTGTCTGTCTTTGTTTTGTCCCTTCTATGTTTAGCCTCCTGTGGGCAATAAAGAAATAAGAAACGTTACCGCGCCGGAAAAGAATCTTAGCGGCATTTCTTCCGACCTAACGTGCTGCGTTCAAATGCCGTCGGGGTTGGTTTTACCTTTTATCTTTTTCGGGGTCTATAAATTAAGTACCAGATGAAATCAACTATCTCCCTTCCACCAAATTCCAGTCCTTGTACCTATAATAGAAAAGTTTATTAAACTACTTTAAAGCGAAGAGATGGTCGAATCGTTGCACGCCGGGCAAATGCTTGGTGGCATTTCGCCCGTCCTTTCGTCGTGAGTTCAAATTCCGTAGTTCGACTTTGCCTATCATCCTTTTGGGGTCAATAAAAGAAATACCAGTTGGCTACTGGATCGATGTAATCGACTTACACTCTCTCCAAAAAATTCCATGCCTTGTGTTTATATTAGAAAAGATTATTAAAATATTCATAAGCGGAATTGTAGGCTCTTATATTCCGAAGAAAGTGTTTAGAATCTGGATGGTCTCCGAGCAGCCTGGACTTCAAAGATTCGGCACCGACTTGTACATGAGGCAAGCTAACCGTTCCATTAGAGCAGTATATACTGGTAGATTCTGCTGGCCACCTTATTGCATTACAATGGACGCAAACTGTAGACATGTTGCCAATGATGATATTTGGGTGTGATGCATAGTCCTCATGGGGGCTGCAATAAAAGGCCTTGTTAGACCAGCAACAGGAAGAAACTCTCGAAAAGATATGAGAACGCATTTTACGTTGAGAATCAGCTCCAAGCCTTGTGGCCCTTTGTTCAACAGTCTCTAAAGCACGGCTATTTGAAGTAGAGGCAGCATTGCGAGCACACCGGTGTTCTGCTTGTTGAGCTGTCTGTGATGCTCTGGTGACTTCAGTAGAAGCAGCATTGCGAGCATGCCGGAGTTCTGCTTGTTGAACAGTCTGTGATGTTCTGATGACTGCAGTAGAAGCAGCATTGCGAGCACGCCGAAGCACACATTGTTCTTGTCTTGTTTGCCCGCAAGGAACGCAAAACGGAAGCATTTTTTGTTTTTCTGCCAATATCACTCTTGCTTTTTCGAGGCATCCTATCGAAAATCTGTAATTGAATGCAAACCGGAAAACTTCAAATGGGATATGGGGTTCGGCAATATGTGATGTTGACCGATAAAGAAGCAAAACTTGTGGATGAATAAGCTACCAGAACCGACCGAATTGTGCTTTTTTTTAGAATGTCACCGATGAATTTGATCCGTAAAATTCGAAAAATGATAAGAAGAATTTGCCAAAACATCGTTCAATTATGCTTACTGATAAAAAAGTAACTCGTAATTTGAAATGTTGATACTAATATTGCTTCTTTGTGAAATGGAATTAAAGAATAAATAATGGATATGTACGTGTCAAATCAAGTGAGTGTCGCAAAAGTCGAAAAATACCGATCATTT
>NC_068994.1:30862034-30863134 GCF_001194135.2 Octopus bimaculoides
ATGTGCGTGTATGTGTTTGCTGACGGGCGTGAGCATATTAATATCCTAATTGTCGATTTACGAACAAACTAAGTTTGTGTAACGAAAGCATTTTCTGCGTCTGTCTTTTCGTCTCCCTGTGTGAGTCTGTATGTGCAGGAATCTTTCTCTTTCTGTCTCTCACTCTCTCTCCCTACATATATACATACATACATATATATATACATACACTCACACAGAGATAGAGAGAGAAAGATTTTCAAAGCATTAGTAATGAAACGAGTGGCGAACAACAAGTCTGAGTGTCTGAGTGAGATAACAAAACACTGAGAGAGTAAATATTTATTTATTACTTTTAATGATTCGTGACAAATTGCAATATTTTCTTTCCCAATGATTCACCTGTACTTGAAACTAAGTGAAAGGCCATTCAAAATACTTGAGCAGAGGAGATTAACGTTTTTGCAGAGGCGTGTTCTCGGCAAAGACGCTGCTACCGGTTTCGCATCACCGTTCTACTGAATCGATGGCGGAAACCGCCGTGCAAAAACTCAGAGTAGCGACCTGTAACTGTGAAGAAACAGCTTCACTAAAAATTAAGAAAATACACACACACACACACACACACACACACATATACAGTGGGGTACTCATATAGGAACATTTCTTTGAACGATCAAATTGAATAACCGTTTTTCTGAAGGAAAATAAACTTTCATAACGAGCTAAAATTTGATCAATAAACCACAAGCAGACGACCATGAGTATTAGTGACTGGGAGCTTATTCGCTTAGGGAGCTAAACTGTGAACAACAAACCACGAGTAGACTACGTAGACGTATAATTGCTGCGAGCTCAAGTCAGAATAAACAAATTGAACAGAAAACAGTTTTTTTTCAGAAGCAACTTACATTATCAACGAGCTGAAATTTCAACAGTAAATCACTAATAGACTACACACGCATAAGTGGCTGGGAGAGCGTTGGACACGCTTTGCTTATATATTTTTTTGCTAGAAACATAACCATAGACTAATAAAAACAAGACAAAGGGAAACATGCACAAACGCGCGCACACACACACACACACACACACACACACACACACACACACACACACAC
>NC_068994.1:30866111-30867165 GCF_001194135.2 Octopus bimaculoides
CACACACACACACACACACACACACACACACACACACACACACGCACACACACACACATATGTATGTTTCCCTCGTGTAAAGCCCTGTATCAATAAACAACTGATGACTCAGATCTGGACATGCAGAGATAAATCTATATTACCTGTTGGGCTAGTATGCAATACCTCGCTATGACAACGGCGTTACATATGTTGGATCTGTGGAAGGAAAATTTAAATCCAGATACAGGAACCATCTTTCAAACTTTAGACAAGCCGCGAAGAGACATGCACCAATCATCTCGGCATTAATCTGGAAACTTAAGGATGAGAACATCAGCTACAACATCAAATGGAAGATCCTTCTATGACCAAACCTTATATTAACGGGTCAAAATATGCTCCATAGGCTCGCTTGAAAAACTGTATCCTTTAAGAAACTTCAGATCTTCCCAAAACCACTATAAGTTGTAGCGACAGAATCATATAGCGAAAGTGCTGCATTGGAAACTGTGCAAAAAGTGTGGACTAGATAGAGGGAAAACGTGATATGAGCACAAACCGCAGAGAGTGGCAGAGTCGAAGACTAGCAAAATATTCTGGGATTTCCCTAACCAAACAGATCAGGTACTAGAGCTTAACAGACTGGACAAGATGCACCACATATGTTATATAGTTGATGTTGCATGCCCCTTTGACCCACGAATAGTCAAGAAGGAAGGCGAAAAGATAGATAAATACAACCCTCTTAAGTACGTAATGGCTGGCCCGGTTATGGAAAATGACGAAAGTTGAAGATAGTGCCAATTATTATTGGGTCCTTGGGGGAGAGTATCAGAAGGCATCAAGAGGAATATAAAGGAAATTGGAATAGAGTGCCCAATAAAACTGTTACAAACGGTTTGCCTCCTTGGCCCGGTCAGAATAATCAGGAAAGTATTAGATAGCTGAAAAGAATGGATAGTATGGTACCGTAGGCTTCAGGTAGCAAGCCCGCTACGCATGTAAGACTCCAGGAGCTCCAACAAAACCTGTGATAAAGAGAAATAATAATAATAATAATAATAATAATAAT
>NC_068994.1:30867395-30872716 GCF_001194135.2 Octopus bimaculoides
ATTATTATTATTATTATTATTATTATTATTATTATTATTATTTTACGGAAGAACGGGTTTGATGCAGCAATAGAGCAGCTAAAACAGAGGATCATGGCAAAATCCAGAAGATCAGAAGATTTGTGAATTATCTGTTCGAGGAGAACAGATAGTTCAAAAATAACTCGAAGCAATTCTTCCGAATGTTAGGAGACAATAGGGAAAATGTTGCTCCTGAGGCAAATTAAGCCAAGGAATTCTGGAGCAGATTATGGGGAGACAATGTGGTGCATAAAAGGGATGCAATGTAGTTAGGAACTATCAAGACAGAATTACAAGGAGAAAAGAAACAAAGGAATATTGTTATAAGCGCGAGTGACGTGAAAGAACAAGTGGGTAAAGTGCCTAACTGGAAAGCCCGCGGACCAGATGGGATTCATGGCTTTTGGTTGAAGAGATGCCACGCGATGCATGAAAGACTAGCAGCCCAATTGAATGAGTGTGTCCAGAAAGGTACAGTCCCCGCGTGGATAGTCACTGAGAGGACAACACTTATAATGAAAGATAGAAGAAAGGGGAATATTTCTTCCTGTGAAAGATAGAAGAAAGGGGAATATTGTGGGAAACTACCGTCCCATAGCATGCCTAAACATAATCTGGAAGATAATCACTGGAGTATGTGCGGCAAAGACATATGCTTTCCTGGTACAGGAAGAAATACTACCAAGGGAACAAAAGGATGTAGGAAGAGTTCTCAGGGTACCAAGGATCACCTGGTCATCGATAAAACGGTTTTGGGGCATTGAAAAAAACATCATACAAACATGTCTATGGCTTGGAATGACTTTAAGAAGGCATATGATATAATGCCTAATTCTTGAATCGTTGAATGCCTGTAGATGTTTGGTGTTGCTGACAACATCACAAATTTTCTGATGCTTAGCATGAAAGAGTGGAAAACCAAATTGTACTCAAGTAATGTATTGTTTGGAGAAGTTAGTATTAAAAGGGGAATCTTCCAAGCTGACTTGATTTCTCCGTTACTATTTGTAATTACACTAATACCCACAACAATGACACTTAAAAAAGTTAAGATGGGTTACCAATGTAGGAAGAAAGACCCACCATTGTATTGAACCATCTTCTGTTCATGGATGACCTGAAATTGTTTGAAAAATCTGAAAAACAGATAGATTTCTTAATCAAAACTGTCCAGAAGTGTGGTAGGGACATCGGTATGGAATTTGGGATTACCAAATGCTCAGTACTTAATATGAAAAGAGAGAAGAGAATTACGGTTACTATCAGGAAAGACTATGGCTGGGTATAGATATTTAGGGATTTTGGAGCTGGATGACATTCTACACAGATAAATGAAAGTCAAGATCAGCGAGGCGTATCAAAAATGGGTGAAGATGGTGTTGAACTCCAACCTGATTTCCAATATCTAATTACCGCAATAATGAATATTTGGACAGCTGCGGTGGTCAGATATAGTGCGTCCATCCTCAAATGGATTAAGGAAGAAATATCAACACTGGATAGAAGGACGAGAAAGTTGATGCTGCTGCATGGGGCGCTACACCCTAAAGCAAACGTAAACAGATTGTATATGAAAAGAAAGAATGGTGGCAGAGGACTAATTAGTATAGACCATTGTATAAGGATAGAAAGGAGTATGCTTGCCGAGTATTTGAAAAATAGTGATGAAGACTTGCTGCAATATGCCGCGAAAGATATGGGTGTAAATGCAGATTAAATGATGGGCCAGGAAGATTTTAACCAAAGGGCTGAGGAGAAGAGAAAAGAAGACCTTCTTGAAATGAGAAGAGATGGACAGTTTGAAAGGAATGCACAAGACGTTAAGGATAATACAGCATCGTGGGCATGGCTTGAGTGAGATGATTTGAAGCGTACCACCGAAAGCCTAATCACTGCTGCACAAGACCAGGCTCTCGCTACCAATTCAGTGAAGTATAACATCTATAAAACTTCTGACACCCAGAAATGCAAACTCTGTGGACAGAGTGTGGAAAATGTGAGCCACTTGGTAAGAGGATGAGAGAGCCTTGCACAAAAAGAATACAAGCGCCACCACGATAAAATGTGTGTATCTTCATTGGCTCTTATGCCGTGAATACCAATATGAAGTAACAGAGAACCGATATGAGCATGTACCAAGTAAAGTTATGCAGGAGGATGGAAAAGTAACGATACTCTGGGACTATGATTTTCAGACGGATCGTTTAATCGAACACCGTCTGCCGGATATTGTCATGTTGAGTAAGAGAGACAAATACTGTCAGATCATTGATGTAATCGGAGTGTTGGGCTCAATCCCATTGCAACTTCAAGACTTCTAAAGGCAACTGGAAATTCCATGCAAGATTGATGTCTTGCAAAAAGCAGCTTTATTGGGCACAGCGCACATCTTAAGGAAAGTATTATCTGTCTGAGGTCCTTGTTGTAACTTGACAGATGACTAAAGACTCCGGTTCATTTTTACCTACACTGTGTTACGAAGGAATAATAATAATAATAATAATAATAATAATAATAATAATAATAATAATAATAATAATAATAATAATAATAATAATAATAATAATGATAGTCAAGACGAAGAACGCGATTCGATTGTAAGATATTCTATTAGTTGAACGATATTTCAACAGTACATCTGTCTTTGTCAAGTTCAAAATAAGAATTGATAAATATTCAAAATTACAGAAATTTAAACGTAAAGTATGAACGAGAGCAACCAGCGTCGACACGTTGATGGTTGACATCATCAGTTTTTAAGTTACAATTTTATAGCAGGCGAAAAGAAAAAGACAGAAAATAAAATAGAAAAAAGAAGACGTAGGAAAAAAAGGAAAGAAAAAGAAAGAATATTTAATCAAATAGTTTTGCATAAATTTAATGATATTCTCCTGTCATCTTATTCATTCCTTCAGGGCGTGATGTTAATAACCCGCAAACATATTTCTCCTCATACATTTTGAGAAGTGAAAGTGGAGCAGATTCAGAATATTTTCTGAGAATATGCACTTTCAAGTCTTCTTCAAAATTGCAGCCGCTTGAAACGAAATGTTCAGCAAGTTCTGTCGAACTACTGTTATTATGCCTGACGTCGAATCTGTGCCCGTTGTACAAGCAACATAAATTAAGTTGTGTTTCGTGCATTCTGCAGCTTACACCAAATGGGAATCTTTACATGTTCCACCTTCTGTATAAATCATCATCATCATCATCATCATCATCATCATCATCATCATCATCATCATCATCATCATCATTTCTACTGAAGGCACAAGGCCTGAAATTTGTGGAGAGGGGACTAATCGATTACATCGACCCCAGTGTTTCACTGGTACTTAATTTATCGACCCCGAAAGGATGAAAGGCAAAGTCGAGCTCGGCGGAATTTGAACTCAGAACATGGAGACATGAAATACTGCTAAGCATTTCACCCGGCGTGCTAACGCTTCTGCCAGTTCATATAACGGTCTTGCACACTTCCCAAAATTCACTCAATGGCCGGCCGGGGCGGGGCTATGGTAGAAGACATTTGTGCAAGATCCAGCGCAATGAACCCGAAACCATGTGACTGCAAAGCAAGCTTCTTAACCACACAGTCATGCGCCTACTCATTTTCTTCCACTTACGTCCATGCATATTCATAAGACACCATGACGTTAATCAGATATAAAACATAAAAAGAAATATGTACGTCCTCAATAAAGTGAAAATTCCAGATACAAACACGCTGGCGCGTATACACACACATACGCACGTATATAAACACACACATACAATCACAGACACACAGGTACACTTCAACCTAAACACAAATACTATAATACACATTAAAGATTGTGTGGTCACGGATGGATTGTCTTTGAACATAGGTTTGCTTTATCAAAGCTGACACGGGTCTAAAACGTAACAAAATATCATTTATACACACCTAGAATAGTATTTTACGATACATGTCTCAATATGTGACCCATTGTCACTCTTTCAACAATGTCAACTATGGAAAGAAATGGAAAGATATAAGGACAATCTTCAACATAATGAAACTGTTTTATGAACGTCTCATAATGTATGAAGCTAAACAGAAATTAGAACCTTTGTACACGGATTCTACTAAGAATATTCATTCTTATACATAGGCGCAGGCATAGCTGTGTTATAAAGAAGCTCACTTTCTAACCACATGGCTTCAGATTTAGTCCCACTGCACGGCACTTGGGCAAGTATCTTCTACTATGGCCGACCAATGCCTTGTGAGCGAATTTGGCAGGCGGAAATGTTTGTGTGTGTGTGCGCGCGCGTGCCACTTAGTATTTGTGTCTGTCTCCACTATCACTTCAAGATCGGTGTTGGTTTGTTTATGCCCTCAAAACAGCGATTCGGCAAAAGGGACCGGTAGAATAAGTACTAGACTTTTAAAAATAAATACCGGGTGTCAGTTCGCTTGACTAAATCCCTTCCAGGTGGTAACCCAACATGACCACAATCCAATGCCTGAAAACTGCAAGAGCTAAAATAATAATAACGAAGTATTTATTATACAAGCAATGGGCACATTCTATGACACACAGATAGCGAATCTCTGCATCATCGATCACTTTGCTAGAAATGGCAGTCCGATCCTCTTCAAATAATGATTTGGTTCCTTGAACCATGCAGTCGTAAATATACCTGTAAACGTCGAAGAATCACGACTGGAACGCTTTTGAATTTTGCTCAGCTTGCTCCAAAGTGACCAGGGGCTAAGCAACAACAACAATTCAGATACATATATCAAAATACGTGCAGTCACATATAGTTTTTTTTTTTAAATAGACGCACAGATACACACACACACACATATGCATCCGCGCTCGCACACATATTCATATAGTATTTCTCCCAGCCATTTTTCTCGCAGTATACATTCATCTATCTATCTTTCTATCTTTCTATCTATCTATCTATCTATCTATCTATCTATCTATCTACCTCGCTCTCTCTCTCTCTCTCTCCCTCGCTCTCTCTCTCTCTCTCCCTCGCTCTCTCTCTCTCTCTCTCTCTCTATATATATATATGTGTGTGTGTGCGTTTGCGTGTGTGTGTGTATGTGTGTATGTATGTATGTATGTATGTATATACAAAGTGTGGGGTTTAGTTCACAGGTGATCTAAACGATTAGGTACGCTAGGTAAGTGCCATAACGGATTACTAGGGCTCCAAGGTTATAGCCGAGCCCTAGTAATCCGTTACGGCATTTACCTAGCGTACCTAACCGTTTAGATCACCTGTGAACTAACCCCCCACACTTTGTATATACATAT
>NC_068994.1:30872783-30874028 GCF_001194135.2 Octopus bimaculoides
TATATATAGATAGATAGATAGATAGATAGATAGATAGATAGATAGATAGATAGATAGATAGATAGATAGATGGATAGCGAGAGAGAGAGAGATAGCTGTATACTGCGACAAAAATGGCTGGGAGAAATACTATAAGAATATAGGAGAGAGAGAGAATTATATGCACATACAGGCATGCATGCACACACATACGCACACATACATACATACATATATGCATACATGCATACATTTCGCTACAGTCAATAAAAGACCTATAATGGCGGTGAGACTATATTTTACCTGACGAGGTCTTATAAGGCCGAAACATGTCCAGAGTTGTTTCGTGCTGCTAAAGATGAATTCCACTCGTTTTACGTCTCTAATTAATATTAATTAATTAAATTGGCAGGCTCTCCCTCCCTTGTTTGTTTTGGCTAGAATTACTTCTTCGAATACAGATTTTTTCTTCTCGTTAAGAATGTTAATATCGATTTACTAAAATTTCTTGTCTCTCTACACCGTGTATGATAACGCCGACATTGCTATTCATATATAGGTATATCAGCCGTACATGTAAATACACGTCTCTCTACGGTCATACTATCACACATATACACACACTGACTCACACACTGACTCACACACACACACACACACACTGACTCGCATATAGCCAATACTGTCAACCACTATGTCAGATTAGGGCAAATATAGACGCCTTACTCATCCTTTTGTACATAGGAGTAATTAAAAAAAAACAAAAAAAAAACGAGAAAAACACGCCGAAAAGAAACAACATCGCTTCTTCTCCGTCAGTCACGCCTGCCTGAGATATTCATCACACACTTATCACGCATATCTTACTATCTCCTTCATTCATTCTCTCTCTCTCTCCCTCTCTGTCCCTCTCCCCCCTCTATCTATCTGTCTGTCTCTTTAATTTTATCACTTTCAGAATGATGTAATCTATCTATCTATCTATCTATCTATCTATCTATCTATCTATCTATCTATCTATCTATCTATCTATCCACCTGTTGTGAAGCTATATTTTTCGCTGTCCAATTCGGTCACACCATAGCTAGATAACTCTATGTCAATACTCGTTTTTTTAATTTTTACTTTCGTAAATTCTTCCATTTCTCTCTACTTTTCTCTCAATCTATATTTCGCAGTTTCATTATTATTATTATCATTATTTTTTATTTAGCTAGCTCTCTCTCTCTCTCTCTCTCTCTCTCTCTCTCTCTCTCTCTCTCTCTC
>NC_068994.1:30874355-30878160 GCF_001194135.2 Octopus bimaculoides
CGTTTAGTTAAGCAACTACAGCTTAATCAGAGAATACCTAATCGAATAGAGGAGATTTTTATAAGACACAAGGCCGGACACTGGACAATCATGTACTGACCGGTAAGCTTATCTATCTATCTATCTATCTATCTATCTATCTATCTATCTATCTATCTATCTATCTATCTATCTATCTTTCTATCTATCTATCTTTTTATACCTATCTATCCCTACACATGTAATCAATAATTTGTCTATGTGTGTTCGTGCATATGTGTGTGTGTGTGTGTGCGTCTGTGTGTCTGCTGTGTTTACTCTATAAATGCTATGCTTGTGTATATATTTGTTCTACTATTTATCTCTTTGCTTCTAATATTTGACACTTCAAATAAATTTGCCGGTCTTTACGTATCGAATTGTTTTGGGGCATGAAGAAGGGAAGGGGATCTCTGTTTGTAGATGGGACTTTTACTATAAATGTTGTCGGTCCAACAAACCATTTACGTTGTGCAGGTGAGTGTAGGACAAGGTGTATGTGTGTGTGCGTGTATATGCGTGGATTTGTGCATGAGTTGTGACAGTTGACACCATATATACTCAATTCCTTCAAAATACTTTTCGCTTAAGGTCGATCTCAAAGTCTGCATCTAAACTGTAGTAAATAGGGAGCTGTTAAGGGGGCTGTTTGTGTTATACACCTCTATACTCTCTCTATATATATATTACGTGTGTGTGTGTGTGTATGCATGTACGTATGTATATATACATAATACTCTTTCTCACTCTCTATATATATAATGGGCTTCCATGGATTGCAAAGCATCATCGAGTTTAATGGAAAATGTATATTACGAAACTCCAGTCAACTCATGAAACTGTGTTGTGAGATCATTCATAGAAGGCCTGTGTATCCGGATGATGCAGCAAGATACATGCGTACACACATGCATCCTCCCATCCATCCATTCATCCATCCATCCATCCAACCATCCATAGTTACATACATACATACATACATAAATATATGCATTCACATACACACACGCACGCACACGGACACATGCATATGTATACCTTTGTATGTATTATATGTATATTAATGCATCTCAATGCTGAATGTGTAAACTAAGGTGGCGAGATGGCAGAATCGTTAGCACGCCGGTCAAAATGCTTTGCCGGATTTCATCCGTCTTTATATTTTGAGTTCGAATATAGTCGTGGTTGACTTTGCTTTCATCCTTTGCCGGTTGATAAAATAAGTACCAGTTGAACATTGGGGTCCATGTATTCGGCTTACCTCCTTCCACGAAATCGCTGGCCTTGTGCCAACATTCAAAACCAATATTTAGTGCGGCGAGTCGGCAGAATGGTTAACATGTCGAGCAACATACTTAGCGGCATTTCGTCCGTCTTTACGTTCTGAGTTCAAATATCGCTGAGGTCTACTTTGCCTTTCATCCCTAGGGAGTCAATAAAATAAGTAGCAGTTGAACCCTGGGTTAACCCTTAGGTAGATGTAATCGGCTTACTCCCCCCACCCCAAATTGCTGGCGAAATACCAAAAACTGAAACTAATATTTTACGTGTAAACATATATCATATATATATATATATATATATATATATATATATGTATATTTACATACATATATAACATATTATACGTTGTTATGTACATATACCTGATAAGTATCTTTCTACACATAAACACATATATTATATGAATATATATATGTCTGTGTATGAGTGTATATATGCGTGTGTCTGCGTGTTATTGAATTATCACTTGGCGCTGTGTCGTTGAGAACAATATCACCATCATCATCATCATCATCATCATCATCATCAACAACAACAACAACAACATCATCATCCCCACTCCTACATTTGCATGTCATCACTAATCTTGATTTTGTTATTTCACCGTAGGTCAACCCTGATCTAACACACCAGCCGAGATCATACGGTCTATATTTCCTTTCCAGACATACTATATATATATTTCATCCAATGTTTTCCCATTATCTATAAGCTGGGAGTGATTCTTTCTGGGTGATTTATTTGCTATTTTTAGAAACTCTAGTGACCATGTAGAAGCTCTAGGCTCCGTCTCGTCCTTGGACCTATCTACATAAACAATATATGTACTACATGTCAGCTCGCAAGTAGTCGACGAGAAATAGCAGCCAAGTGGCCATAGTGCCAAAATAAAGAGAAGAGAAATAGCAGGCAAATATCCCCCAACTCATACCTGACTGCCTTTATATATATATATATATATATATATATATTTATATATATGTTATATACCCATGTATACATACACACGTACATGTATACGTTTATACATACGTACATATATGCATTTATACATACATTATATGTGGGTGGGTGTGTATAAATATGTGTGTGCGCGCGAGCGAGCGCGTCTATACACGCGCACACATGCATGCATGTATGTATGTATGTATATATATACATGCATGTATGTGTGGTTATGTGTGCGTGGTGGAGTGTATGCGTGCGCTTGTTTATGTGTAAAGGTAGGGAGAAAGCGCAGTGTTGTTGCGGAAATATTGTCGGTGACCTCGACGTATTGGTGTGTGGGCTAATTATCAAAGGCGTGCCAGCCAAGGCCATCCCATCGCGTTTTTTCAGATTTGCGATCTTTCTTTTGTAAAGATGTCACGTCTGGCTTAGCTGCTGTTTCTAGCCGGAGAGTCTCTCCCTATTTGTCTCAGAGACTCTAGTTCTTCAGTTTGGTTTCGATTCCATATAAGAATGACGTCACTAATGTCACGCACACAAATGCACACACACACGCACACAAACACAAACACACACACAGACACAAACACACACACACACATACATATATGTATGTGTGTGTGTATAGGCGCGTATGTATGTGTGTATATATGAGTGTATGTGTATATATGTATGACTGTATATATGTTTATACATGTATGTATGTATGTATGTATGTATGTATGTATGTATAAGTATATGCATGTATGTATGTGTGTGTATATGAAAGAGTGTGTTTATATATATATATATATATATACTTTATTTAAAAGCAGCAGAAATATAACAAAAAAAAATATATATATATATGAATATAGATACATATGTGCATACGTATTTATGTTTTTCTGGTCTAATTTCTAAAACTTCTCACCAACGACAATAGAGCCAGTTTCTAATGCAGAAACAAGATCGAAGAGATTAAGGTATACACTTCTATGTAAGTATTTCTAGGCACATATGTTCATATATGTATTCATATATCTATATGTGTTTTTATATACTGTATGCAATTGTATATATCTATATATGTGTCTACATATGCATCCATGCCTTGTATACATATAAGTATGTATGTATGTAAGTATGTTTGTACGTACGTATGTATGTTTGTATGTACGTATGTATGTATGTATGTGTGTATGTATGTATGAATATTTACCTAGGAATGCGTGCAAACACGTATATATGTATGTATAGATGTTTATAGATGCGAATGTATGAATATATCTAAGTATGTATATACGTGTTTATCTAGTGTATAAAATGCCATATTTATGTAATATTTGCAAATTAACATTATGGATCAAATTTGAATGCATATAAAATAACCGAACATAGGTATAAAAATTTGTGTACAGCGTCTCTGAATATTTAGGCAGCTGGGTACATACAAATATACATAATGGACACATAAGCTTCAGGATTTGCATATGTAAGTCTATACATGAATATTAATATACACATTCATAAATGCATATACACACACACACACACACACACACACACACACACA
>NC_068994.1:30879284-30881149 GCF_001194135.2 Octopus bimaculoides
ATATATCCGTATCTACTTCTATGCATGTATTATATTGTGTGTGTGTGTCTGTATATATATATATATATATATATATATATATATATGATAGGTGGACGAAGAAAATATAGTCAATGCTAGAGTGTGGTGAATATTTTAATAGACAATGAAACGTCTTGGATTATCACTGTTGCGATTCGCCTAAATAATTAGCAGCAAAAAAACTCAGTTACGATTTCCAACGTGTTAATGAGTGTGCGGGCGCGCGGGCGCGCGTGTGTGTGTGCGCGCGCGTTACTGCTTGCTCTATTGTTGATTTTCTTTAAGTGTTGTCGGTGTATAAGTGATCAGATCCAGACACCAGTTGACCTCCACTGTGTATGTGTGCATGTATGTGTGTGTATGAATGCATGTATATATATATTTATGTACCAATCTATATACATGAATATATATATATATACATATACATACACATTATATATATATATACGTTATACATACATATGTGCTAATTATAGATATATTCTTACACAATACATGCACACAGATATGTGTATGTATAAAATATACATATATACAGACATATATATATATATTTATATGTGTGTATATATATATATATATATATATATATATATATATATAGAGAGAGAGAGAGAGAGAGAGAGAGAGAGAGAGAGAGAGACAAAGAGAGAGAGAATGAGAGAGAGAATGAGAGAGAGAATGAGAGAGGGGAGAAAGGGAGAGATGGATATAGATATAGGTATAAATATATATGAAGAAGAGAGTGACAATAACTCGATCAGTTTCGACATAAAACATTGATATTTACACACACACACACACACACACACACGCACACACACACACACACACACACATAACAATGAGGTAATCTTATTTTAAGATACGTATAAATACATTTCCTCATGTTTATATTCATGAATATACGAGTGTAAATCAATATGTTTGAACGTAATGGTGTACGGGTGTTTGTGTGTATGTGTGTGTTCGTGCGTATGGGATAGTAAATCTTTTATCTTTGGCCTCTAACTTGTTCCAGGCAATGGACTGCGGCTATGCTGGGGCACCGGCTTTAAAGTTTTTCAGGAGACCGAATCACCTCCCGTACTGTTTTTTTTTAAAGTCTGGTACTTATTCTATCGGTCACTTTTGTCGAACTGCGAAGTTACAATGACGTAAACAAACCAACTCCAGTTGTCAGTCGATGGAGAGAGACAAACTCAAACACACACGCGTGTAGATATATACATACATAAATACGACGGGCTTCTTTCAGTTTTCCTCAACTAAATCCACCTATGGGCCAGTCCTATAATAGAAGGCATTTACCCAAGTGGGACTGAACCCGGAACCATGTGGTTTGGAAAAGAATCTTCTCATCACCACCACGCCTGCACTTATGTATATGACGCAAACATGTCTCTGGCGCCGATCATGTTGTCTTAAGATCAAATCCATCAACACCAGCTTGATTTCTATAGTGTAGAACTCCATCATAAGTCTTTTGTGTTCAAATGAGATTAGATTTGGTATTTCGCTATTTCTTGCAGTTTGATGGAGCAAGTAGAAACGTTATTAATGTGTATGTAAGGTGCATGTAATGTATCATTGTATACGTATCGCTTTAAGTTTGTGTGTGTGTGTGTGTGTTTGTGTGTTAGTGTGTGCATGTATTTGCTTGTGTATATGCTTGCAAATTCAAATAGATGAATGTGTGTATGTGAGTTCGCATTTATAAATTCATAAACACACAAACACACACACATTAGTATACAAAAATACATTCACAAATGTATATGTGTGCATGTATATATGTATGTTTGTATGTATGTATGAATGTATGTATATGCATATATATA
>NC_068994.1:30881962-30885364 GCF_001194135.2 Octopus bimaculoides
TATATATATATATATATATATATATATATATATATATATATATATGTATGTATATATATATATATACATATATATATACATATACACACACGCATACACATATATATTCATTTAGCCCTCTTTATAATGTGTGTATGCGTATGTGTGTGTGTGTGTGTGAGAGAGAGAGAGAGAGAGAGAGAGAGAGAGAAAGAGGTAGACAGACAGAGAGTGAGGATATGTGTCTCTAGATATACATGTAAGCATTTACTTATGAATATGTTACTACGCGTGCATTGACGTTATAGTGATTCTTAGAGTGCTTCAGTCCCTGCCCTTTTACAAATCAGAAGTACTCTTTGAATGAACGTTCCAAAACTATATTTTATATAGTTTACACGTTACTAACTTGTTTTCCAGCTACTGCTACTAGTGTTACTAAATCAATATGCAAAAAGTCCAACTCGGTGCAGTTAGCAATGTGTAAATAATAAAACTAATATATTTTTTTTTATTTACTATATAATGTACGAACCAACATGTTGTGACCTTCACATTTTGATATCAAATTTATATTTACAAATAATGCAAGTTTCCTTAAACGTGAATAAATACATCTAGATTATTTTTTAAAAATAAAATGATGCAGTTTTTTTTTTCTGTAAATACGGCAATTGATCCTTCTAACCTTCTAAATAACTCTTCTCTCTTATCACCTCCAACTACTCAATATGTTTGGCTTTGTATTTATGTTACAATCATTATGATTTCGATTATGGAGGGGGCGACCAAGCAAAATCGTTAGCATGCCGGGCGAAATGCTTGCGGCATTTCGTCCGTCTTTATATTCTAAGTTCATATTCCGCCGAGGTGGACTTTGCTTTTCATCCATTGAAGGTCAATAAAATAAGCATCAGTTGAAAACTTGTGTCCATGTAATCGACTATCTCTTCCTCCGAAATTACTGGCCTTGTGCCAAAATTTGAAACCATTATTAAGGCGGCGAGCTGGCAAAATCGTTAGCTCACCGGGAGAAATGCTTTGGGGTACTTCGTCCGTCTTCACGTTCTGAGTTCGAATTCTAAAGAGGTCGACTTTGCCTTTCATCCATTCGGGGTCGATGAAATAGGTACCAGTTGTACCAGTTAGGTACTGCGGTCGATGTAATAGACTTACCCACTTCCCCAAAATTTCAGGACTTGTGCATATAGTAGGAAGGATTGTTATTATTATCATTTGACGAAAACTCTCAGCTTATTTTGCTAGGTATGGTGGAAAGTATCAGCTGTCCACAGTAGTAATTGGCACGCTGTCCAAGCGTGCCAATTACTACTAGTATCACGTCCACTCTCTTATTTGCCTACAACCTGCGTATTTCCCACTTCAGATCATCATAGGTGTTCAGTTTTTCTTCTTTCTCTTTGATCCTGTTGTCACCGGGACATGCCATGTCGATTATCATGCAAGTTCTTTCTTTTTTATATAACCCTAACCACAACAATATCAGGCTTCCGATATCTGATCTGATGGTCACGCTGAATCATTGCATCCCACAGGATTTTGCAGTCTTTTATAATAATGATAATAATAATAATAATAAATCGATTCTAGTGCTAACATAACACCACCACCCCCCACACACAGATACGACTTTATCCTTTGCAGACAGAAAACAGACCAACGAACACAGCTATATATACCTACACCCCCCAGAAAAAACATTATACATATGACACCACTACACATACCACACACCCCATCCCCACAGGAGCACCACATTGATAATACACATTTTCCCCACTTCAAGATAACTCTTGGAGGCTTCACAGCATACCAGCCAAGGGGCATAACTCCTAGACTAAATCCCTAGCTCCTTTTTCGTTCCACCACCTTTTCACAGCAACCGTTGACCGGTTGTGCTAATCCACCTCCAACAATAGGGAGCAGTAGCCATATTCCCTTCCATATCGGCTAACTCCGATGAGCATAAAGTTATACAATCGGATTGTTAGCTAACACCCATTTGTATTCTTTACACGAAACCGATTGGTAAGACCAGCCGTAGTGGATATTTAACGTTAAACATTTCGGATAATATATTTGCAAAACAAATACATAAACGGAATATATATATATATGTATGTATGTATATATGTATGTATGTATGTATGTATGTATGTATGTATGCATGTATGTATGTATGTATGTATATGTAAAAGAGAAAAGAGAGAAAAGAGAGAAAAGAACGTTCAGTCTTTTGAACGTCCGTACGGAAAAGGAAGATGGACGACGGTCACGTGTGAGCAACGAGAGAGTGAAAAAGAGAAAGAGGGGAAAGAGAGACACCGTTTTCTATTTGTCTCTCTTTCCCCTCTTTCTCTTTCTCTGTCACTCGTTGGTGACACGTGACCGTCGTCCATCTTTCTTCTCCTCACGTGATCATCTTTCTTTTCCTGCACGGACATTCAAAAGACTGGACGTTTTCTCATTCTTCTATCTTTTCTCTTTTTAAAGAAAATATTTCTCCCAGCATTCACTATTATCCTCTCATTCAGGTCTAACGACCCTCCATGTTTGTTTTCGCTAGGTAAATTGTCGCCATTTTATATTTTTAATTTCGCGCATACGCATTGTTTGTTTTTGATTTTGTCGGATACACAATATAGTAAGGTTAGTTGGGCACCGTCTGTGAGAAAAACAGCATCATGACGCATTTTACTCTGCCCAGAAATTTGGAAATGATATGCTGTACTGCTTGGTATTCACGGCATAAGCTCCAATACGAACGTTTCACAATGTTTGGGTGTCAATCTGATGACAGTACAAAGGGTTCGGAAAGCGTTGGATGAGTCTAATGGTGATGACAAAAGTACGGCAGCTCGGAAAACCCACTCTGATCTTTCTGATAAGGAAGGAACCCCTGAATTTGCTGGTGAGATCCAGACTATGATTGACAACGATCCCTACATGTCAATCAGGCCCATCGTCAGGGACATGGGAGTATCTGAGTTTCTTATCAGGCAGGTAGTGCATGAAGACATTCGGTATTCTTCATACAAGATGAGAAAAGGCCAATTTTTATCCCAAGCCATCAAGGACAAGAAGAAAGATCGCGCTACGAAGCTTCTGAACTAACTCAAGCATCCCCACCAACCGAATATGCTTTGATTTTTCTCAGACGAGAAAAAACTTCAGCCAGGATCAGATGGTGAACACACAAAACAACTGTGTCCCCAAAATATGTACCGAGAGTGATAAAATCAAACATCCAGTCAACATCATGGTGTTTGGAGTAATCACTAGTGATAGCGAAGTTATGCCTCCATTCATCTTCCCATACGGCCTCAGATTCAACACAGAGGCCTACATCAGATGCCTGGAGGAGGCAGTGCTGCCCTGGGTCAAGAGGGTGGCTGCTGGAAG
>NC_068994.1:30887228-30887941 GCF_001194135.2 Octopus bimaculoides
TGTGTGTGTGTGTGTGTGTGTGTGTGTGTGTGTGTGTGTGTTACATTTGGCTTTAGGCACAGTAGTACTAATAATATGGTGTTAGACGTCAGTAGTTATATGCTTTAGAATAAAGCATGAATCAAGTATATTGATTCCTGCTCCGAGGAAATTATAAGGTGATGCACAAGATGATTTATGTATTCTTTTTCCCTTATTTAATTAGTTACACAAACACACACGCAATTTCCCTCAATTGCTCAGCTACTGTACTGAGTACTCTATTTCCGCTCGAGCAAGCAACTGTTACTTGTATGTATGTATATGTGTGTGTGTGTGTGTGTGTGTGCGTGCGTACGTGCGTATGTACATGTAAACATGTACACTTGCATACATATATATCTGTATGTCTGTATGTATATTTATACATATATATATAAATTAAAATAATGTTTCCTTCTCGAGCTACGCCAGGCTCGTGAGGGCCGGTTTCCCGGTTTCAATGGCGTATATATATTACCCTCTTGGACGGGACGCCGGCCCGTCGCAGGATTACTCATTTTTGCCCGCTGACTGGACTGGGGCATCATATATTGAAGTTTTTTGCTTAGGAACACAACGCGTTGCTCAGTCCACGATCATGATTCCAACACACTAAACTCTAAGCAACACGCATCCACTTACACATATATTCATATATATGTATATATATATGTGTATATATGCATATATAT
>NC_068994.1:30889774-30892215 GCF_001194135.2 Octopus bimaculoides
ATATATATATATATATATAGTTAAAAAAAACAATAACAAAAATACAAAAGAACAAAAAAGTGAGGACGTGATATGGATAGTATTATTGGACGCTCAGGAAAGGAAAGAGAGAGTGTATGACGTTTCGGGCGTAGCCCTTCGTCAGAAAGATGGAAAGTTCGGAGAATGGAAGAACGGAGAAAGAGGAAAATGGTACCGATGCCCACGAGGTTACATTATATATATATATACGCACACACACACACACACACACACACACACACATAATCTCATATTATAACTTACACAATATAAGAAGAATGAATTTAACACAACTTATTATTCGTTACCGTTGTTTCAAGCATATTGAATGTAAATGATTCCGTATGAAACATTACGAAATATGTGCCACTCTGACATATTCAGCCATGCATAATGCGTAGCTTTTCTTACGGTACCATTTGGAATGTTTTTAGAATATTAATGATACGGAAACAATTGTAACGAATATTAAGGCTGTACTACATTCATACACACACACATACAAGCACACACACATGCATACACACACACATACGAACATACATATATGTATCTACTTCTGTATGTATATATACATACTACTTTATTAAAGTCGAGAAAACGTTGCAAACAGTTACATTCACGTAACCGTTCCTCAGACATTTAAAGCTTATTGGGCTACTACTTTTAAAATAACAGCATACAGTAGGGATTGGCGAAATGCTTAGCGTTATTTCGCCCGTCGCTGCGTTCTGAGACTAAATTACGCCGAGGTCGACTTTGCCTTTCATCCTTTCGGGGTCGATAAATTAAGTACCAGTGAAACACTGGGGTCGATGTAATCGACTTACCCTCTCCCCACAAATTTCAGGCTTTGTGCCTATAGGAGAAAGGATTATTATTATTATCATTATTAAGGTGGCTGGCAGACTTGTTAGCAAGCGGGTGAAATGCTAAGCGGCATTTCGTCTGTCTTTACGTTCTGAAGTCGACTTTGCCTTTCATCCTTCGGAATCGATAAATTACTGGGGTCGATGCAATCGACTAGTCCCCTCCCCCAAAATTTCAGATCTTGTGCCTTTAGTAGAAAGGATTATTATAGTTGTTATTGAGTGAGAGAGCAATGCATGCCATCAAAGTGATACTGGGGTAAAATATACGAAGTCCAGTATACCCATCTTGACTACCCGTCTGATAAGGGTATACCAGCCACAACCATCACAACCATATGTGCACGACATGGTGATCTTATATCAAGATAAACTGCGCATGACCTTGCAGGTGGGGCCCCTTTAGGTTCAGTAACCCATTCCACTCAAAAGGTCCTTGAATAAGGTCTGTTTAAGGGTAATGAACGAACCCCCCCATGTTTCCAGAGGTCAATTATTCAAACCCTAAAGAATTTCTTTCAATACATGTCTATGATTGATGCCACTCTTCTACTCCTACTCGTGATTAGAAATGCACATATCGTCAGCCACTAAGGGACATGCTCAACTGGTTAAGGTCGAGCAATTGACAAGCAAACCTACGGTATCGAGCAGAATATTTGCTGTAACCCATCTTTTATACTAAGACAAAACTTGTACATGTTAACACTTCCAATCAGTTAATATCAAATGCCATGAGTGCCACGGCCTGCTATTTCCTTAGAGATATTATTATTATTATTATTATTATTATTATTATTATTATTATTATTATTATTATTATTATTATCATTATTATTATCATCGTCGTCGTCGTCGTCGTCGTCGTTGTTGTTGCTGTTATTCTGTAATCTTATTTTTATCACCTGCCTTCACTACACTGCCGAGTGCAGCCCTGTGTGCTTTGGGTATCTGCCATGGTTTGTGTTGGTGTTGTTATTTTCACTGCATTGAAAGTGCTTTACATAGGATATGTACGGTGCCTAGTAGTGCTGTTTTTTGTACGTTATATTAGTTATCATTATTATTACTACTACTACTACTACTACTACTACTACTACTACTACTACTACTACTACTACTATTATTATCATTATTATTATTATTATTATTATTATTATTATTATTATTATTATTAGTAGTAGTAGTAGTAGTAGTAGTAGTAGTAGTAGTAGTATTAATAGTAGTAGTAGTAGTAATAGTAGTAGTATTTCTTTTCAGTGTATACTTACTATGTTTTATCATTTTATTATATGTAAACCCCAACACTTTATGTCTGTCTTTGTATTGTCTCCCTCATCCTTCGCCCTTGAGGCAAATAAATGAAATTATTATTATTATTATTATTATTATTATTATTATTATTATTATTATTATTATTATTATTATTACTATTATTATTATTCAGTAGTTTTATTTTTATAACGTGCTTTCACTTCACTACCGAGCGCAGCTCTGTGCGCCTTGGGTATGTGCTGTGGTTTGCTGTGGTGCTCTTATGTTTACTGTATT
>NC_068994.1:30892703-30897703 GCF_001194135.2 Octopus bimaculoides
TTCTACAGTTACTTGTTATATTTCTTTTCATTATGTGTTTTTGGCAATTTCTGGTGGGGAGGCTTTGGTCTTGTGCAGCAATTAAAAATCCTTCAGTCTCTGCTTTGAGTCCTGAGCTTCTCAGCCATTGCTGGGATTTTTCTCTGTCTATTTCTTTCGCATTTAGTTTAGCCCAGTATTTACCATGTAGGGGCTTTTCTTGCCATCGTTTTATCATGGTCCGTTCCTGTTCTAGTTTTAGTTTATTATTATTATTATTATTATTATTATTATTATTATTATTACGGGGAGAGATTCTGCTAATCAGGCGTCTATTGATAATCACTATTTTATCAGCTAGATTCGATATTGTGGAAAAAGAAAGTTTAATTTTACCTTTGTTGACTTTACTTAAAGGGACGAAAATGGTTTTGCAAAATACTAAAAAAATTCCTGGCAGGCAGCATAACGACGTTTACGGGCTATGGTGGATTATACCACAATATATCATTATTACACAATCTCCGTCGATTACGAAGTTTATGGACGCAAAAATCCCTTTTTATTATTAGACTCCTTAACCGCATTATTATTATTATTATTATTATTATTACCATCATCATCATCATCATTATCATTACTACTACTACTACTACTACTATCGTCCACATGCTCATACAGGCATACATGTCAAGGTGTGCATACACACTACAAGCATTTTCAAAAACAGAAAACCCTAGTGATAGGATATAAAGGTGGTTATAGTTATAAATAAGAAATATAGATATTATGAAAAAAAAAATTTCATTATTTAGGCGCGGGCATGCTGTAAGAAGTTTGCTTCCCAGCCACATGGTTCCAGGTTCAGTCCCAGTACGTATCATTTTGGTCAAACGTCCTATTATAGCTTCGGGCCAACAAAGCCTTGTCAGTGGATTTGTTGAACGGAAACTGAAATAAACACGTTGCACAAGTGTGTGTGTGTGTGTGTGTGTTTGTGTGTGTGTGTGTGTGTGTGTGTGCTTGCGTGCGCCCCTGTATTTGTTCCCCGCCACTGATTGATAACTGGTATTGGTGTGTTTACGTCTCCGTAGGCTAGCGGTTCGGCAAAAATGTTCGATAGAATAAGTACGAGGCTTAAAAGAATAAGTACTGGGGTCGATTTCTTCGACTAAAAATTCTTCAAGGCGGTGCCCCACCATGGCCGCCGTCTAATGACTGAAACAAGCAAAAGATAAAAGATAATATGAAAATAAAATTTAACGAGGTTTGCAAGACATAAATCTAAAACTAATAGTGTGGAGTCTGGGGAAAAACACACATTAAATGTAATACATAATGCGGTAATAAAATCGTGAATAACAAAGTTCGATGTTCTGAAAAAGAAGTGGGGAGAAGCAAACACACACAATAAAGCGCGAACAAAAACCGAGTTATATATAAAGGAGCTGAGTTAATTTAAAGGAACGCAAATGTCTGGCGTAGCTTATATGGGTTATCCTTATGGAATCAATTCGCAACACAAAAGGAATCTTATACGCGTGTCTGCAGAAATTCAAAAGATCCGTTTTGTGGTTCTATGCAGATTTGTTCTGGAATTGTATAAAGTACTTTTTTTCACTGAAGCACAACGGACATCTCATAGATTTTCGATACGATCCATACCTATAAGGGTTAACTTTCTCTAAAACTAGCCAATATTATCTTACATGGAGCAGAGTAAACTTCTTTTAATTGCTATACGTGATTAGCTAGAATCGATGCCGATCTGTTCTCAGGATATTTGAAGGAATTTCTGTGTGAGTAAAACCTTAGTTTGTGTCTGTTTTCTGTGAAACCTGTAGAAAGTTTACATGTATAAGCAGGTTCTTTGAAATTTCGTTAGGTTTATTGAAAATGTTTATATTGTGCTAGTCGACAAAAAGAGGCGAAGTTTTTGCAACAAGAATTGCTAAGCTTTAGAGTTAGCAACTATTTTGTTTACTTATTTTAATTTCAACTATAGTTTCTAATTCTTAATTTCAATTCTAATTTTAAGCTTATATCTATTATATTCTATTTTAATTACTTGCAATATCTTATTCTTGACATAGACTTTCTTATTCGTTGAATGCTTATAGAGGCACAACATTTATTTTTAAAAATTTCTTTACTAATCTCTATGTCACAACTGTCTAAAGAACGGTTACGTGAAACCGTTTGCAAAGTCTTTTCTGTATCATAGAATATTTAATAAAAATACAATTAAGTTGTATTTCATCACCCCCAACGTGACCATCATAATATTAGATACTAATTTGAAATACATGATACTGGTGTTTTCTCAGGGATTGCTCCGTGTGTAAAGTCATCTCAGAATTTGAATTCCATTAAAATCGCACTCGTCGCAGTTCCTATGTCAATGAAACTCACGGAAGTAGTTACAAGAGTAGGAGACATATCATTAACGCCACCGATACGAGTGGAAGTGGATTCGTCATCCTAGAGTATAGCAACCCTGTCGAAATCTACTGTAATGAAAATGACCAACGAACCTGATGACCCATGTCACCCACCCCCGAGATGTAACTTCAGAACTCTATGGATTCTCCCTTGAGGAGACACTGCATACAAACCAACATAGTGTACAAATGTGTGTTAGAGACACAATAATTGTATCATATAGGAGTTGCAATGAAACCCATGAAACAGCGCATATCTGTTATAAAAGCATTCCTTTTCCAACTTAGAGTTGGGTTTCGCAATTCAATAGAACAGTACATTCACAATCTAGTGGATAGAAATGTTAAATCTAGTTTGAAAAAGCCGGAAGTGGAAACTGTTCCATTCTATCAAGGTGGGAAGGCGTCCTGTGGACTGTATACTAAAGAGGAGTTGGGGGTTCTATTAGCAAACACTAGCCATTTGTTAAATAAAAGAAATGAGTTATGGATTTAGTGCATGCAACAGCCTTAATTGCGATAAATATTTTAGTCGTTTACTACTACTACTACTACTATTACTACTACTGCTGCTGCTGCTGCTGCGCAGCCTGTTACTGTAGCATTAATTACTATAATCTCGTTTAATTGTGAATACTGTGTTACATTGTATATCAGAACACCTTTCTTCGATTATATCCCTGTATAAGCCCAACTTCTATTATCCTGTCAACCAATGATATATATATGACTCATATCGAAGGTAGCACCGTGGAATATCAAATACTACCACTGCGCTTATCGACCATTGTTACATGAAGTGAATGATCCTTTAATGCATCAACCGGTTTCGACTTTGACTATTCCCAGGTCTTCACAACCAGGAGCAATGATGTTGGATCCGGATAATATTACAACTCCTAATATACTGTGGATGTTATATATAAAATAAATGATTTGCTTCTGTATATCTGCAGTATTTTATACTGACTTACATAAGCGTTTAGATAATTTACTTTTGTACTTGTTGAAGGTAACAAATGTATACACGAAGGTCTGTCTGGATGCGGTGAGGTCAGTGTGCAACATGTCTGTTTGTATATATATATATCTTTACAGATGTGTGTGCGTGTGAATACATCTGTGCGTGTGTATGTGCAACAACGAGCGTGAATGTCTATGTATAAGGATATGTGTGTAAGGAGTATGTATACGTGTGACCGAACATCCTGCGCCTGAATGATTTACAGACCTGTTCACAAACGCGTTAGATGAAGGCTGTGTCTGCCATGTTGAAATTGGTTAGACTCAAATATCATAAAAACGTGAAGATGGACAAATCGAGTTTGTTTTCCCACTTTGATATATGCCAGTCACTGTTGTTACTGTTATTGTTGCTATTATTTCTGCTGCACCTTAATGCAGAATCATTATCACACCGGGCAAAATGGTTAGCGGCATTTCTTGCGACGTTACGTTCTGAGTTCAAATGCCACCGGGGTTGACTTTGGCTTTCATACTTTCGAAGTCGATACTGGGGTCAATGTAATCGACTTCTCCCCTCTCACTAAATTTGAAACCATTATTTCTACTGCACCGGCCCAAGGTCCGCCTATCTTTCCTCCTTTCTCTCAACTATATATTTGTATGTAGGAGGATGCGTCTGTACGAGAGCGTGTGGCTATGTCCCTAAATGTGTGTGAGTGTAAATATGTCTATCAGCGCCTCCCCCTCTTATCCTCTTTACACTATCCTATTCACACTTTACACTATCCTATTATCTCACCTTCTGTCACCCTCTGTTTCACTTTACTTACTAGCTTAACCATAATATGCATGACTGGGGTATATAAGGGCATGCAACAAACTTCGTAATGTATTTTTTGCTGCTAATACCGAGAAAGCATTCCCAGCGGCTTGGGCTATAGCACCAGTCGGCTGGCGGAAACGTGTGTTATGTAGGATTTAAAAATACCAATTACGTTTACAGCAATTTCTATCTATTTATGTATCTATCTATTCATTTATCTATCGATCTATCCACCGATCTATCTACCTGTCCGTCTATCTATTTATCTACTAAACTACTTTTATATTTCTATATCTATAAAATTATTACAGGTCCTCAAATTTTTATATCCACGAACTTTTAGAATTATTTTTCGCCATAAACCTATTACATAAAATTAAAATTCCTTATACCTCATTCTCCTCTTCTGCTATTTTTTATTATAGTTTATATTGTTTTGTTTTACTTTATTTTCTTTCGTCTTCCTCCTTTACTTCCCTTAACCTGTCCTACTAACGGCGTTATCTTGTACTATATATACATACACACGGGCGCGCGAACACACACACACACACACACACACACACACACACACACACACACACACTCTCACACACACACACACACACATAAAGGCGCAGGAGTGGGTGTGTGTGGTAAAAAGTTTGCTTCATAGACACATAACTCCGGGTTCAGTCTCATCAATGCGTGACACCTTGGGCATGTATCTTATACAACAGCCTTCAGAGTGGATTTGGTGGACGGAAAAAAGACTATCATATATATGTGTGTGTGTTTCGTGTGTGTGTGTG
>NC_068994.1:30902313-30909836 GCF_001194135.2 Octopus bimaculoides
AAACTCACGCATATATTCACGCACACATACATAGATGTGTGTGTATGTATGTACACAAACACATATACACACATACGCACACACACAAACTCTGTCACAAACACACACACACACACACACACACACATTACAGAACGGCTATCCACGCAGTTTCCCTCTACCAAATTCATTGACAAGGCATTGGTCGGCCCGTAGCTACAATAGAAGGTGCAATGGAACTGAACCCGAAACCACGTGATTGCAAAGCGAGCTTTTTATCCCTCAGCCATGCCTGCGTCTAGCACAAATTAACCAATTGTGTTCCCGATACAGTTTATCATATTTAGTTTTCATTCACGTCAGGTATCTGTACAGTGCATTCAGTATCTTATAGACTACCCTCATGATTTATTATACAATTACATTGACTCCATCATTGTCTTTGAGAAATCAATATCCAGTTTTCAATCGCCTTCTGCTAATTTGTTTGATTAGGGGTTTAATAGTTTCGTAGTGAGGTGGTGGTCGGTTGATAAAATTGACAGAATGATGAACAGTTATTGTGCTTGTATTAGAATTGAATATTTTTACAAGCATGGTTAAATGATTAAGAAGCTCGCTTTGCAAACACTAGGTTTCAGTTAGTCCAACAGTGCAGTACATTTGGCAAGTGTCTTCTACTATAGCCCAGGATAGAATGAATACAAGCTGCTTCTGTGCATTGCTTTCGTTCCCTCGCTGAGAAGTTTGTATCGCGCTTTGCATTTTCAGATATTTCAGCACTGCATTCATCTCGACTCTATCGAAGGCTATGAAAGCGTTGTAGATAGCGAAAGCGATGCACGGAGACAGCTTGTATTCATTCATTCGTTATATAAGCTGTATTAGAGTGAATATGTGATCGTACAATAGTTCTAACGGAAACTTGTTTGCTCCCATGGCTGCTGGACATCGAGGTGTTTCGATAGTTTGGTGACTAAGACCTTTGCAGACAACTTATAGAGGTGAGACAAGAGGCATATGTATGTATGTATGTATGTATGTATGTATGTATGTATGTATGTATGTATGTGTGTGTGTGTACACGCGCACATGCATGCGTATGTATCTATTTATATATATATATTCTTTGATTCCTTTTACATGTCTCAGCTCTAAGGCTGTGGTCACGCTGGAGCACCGCAAATTATATATATATATATCTATATATATATATATATATATATATATATATATATATATATATATATATGTATGTATGTATGTATATGTATATACATATAGATAATACAGATAGATAGATAGATAAATAGATAGATAGATAGATAGATAGATAGATAGATAGATAGATAGATAGATAGATAGATAGATAGATAGACACAGAGAAAGAGAGAGAGAGAGAGAGTCAGAGAGAGTCAGACAGACAGACAGACAGACAGGCATGCAGACAGACAGACAGACAGACAGACAGACAGAAAGATAGATAGATAGATAGATAGATAGATAGATAGATGTGTGTGATCGCACACGCGCGCGCGCGCGCACTCACACACACACACATACACACATACTTGTTTCGGTCACTGGACTGGATACTGGACATTGCTTAGTATTGACATGCTGGATTCACCGCCTTAGAGGGTCTAGTCAAACAGATCGGCTCTTGTACTTTTTTAAGTCAGGTACTTATTCTCACGGGCTTTTTTTTACTGAACCGCTAAGTTACAGGGACGTAAACAAACCAACACCAGTTGTCAAGCAATAGTGAGGGACAAATACAAGCACATACACTCAAACACATACTTATACATATATGTAAATATATTAGGCATGCTTCCACACAGTTTCTCTCTACCAAATTCACTGGCCTGCCAGAAACTATAATAGAAGATACTTGCCGAAGGTTTTGCACAGTGGAACTGAACTTGAAACTACATGGTTGCAAAGTGAGCTTCTTAAACAATAATTGTCTGGAGCACACGTGACTTTAGTTTTATTTCTTCTTGGTTGGGTAAACATCACGTAATTTAAAACTGATTTTACGTTGTGCTTCATGTAACATTTAACAGAAAATGTAAATCTTTCTCTGAAGTTTCTAGTTGACAGCTTCAGACATAACATGGCAATTCAGATTTCCTGTATACTAAACTAATGTAGTAACCAATCTTTCACTTTATGTTGATTTAAATGTGTAACATTTTATCATATAACTGTAAAATGCATCAGAGACTTCCAGCACAAAATGGAGACAGTATTTTTTTTTCAATTGAGTAGAATTTTTTCCTGTTTTGTTTTTCTTTCTTTTAACGATAGCAAAATGGTCAGGCATGGAGAAGATGTAGAATATTCTCTGGTGTCCACTGGGAACAATCATGTTAGATAATCCTGTGCTACGGTTCTAGAAAACAGATAAATGGCTAATACTAAAGTGTTAAAAAATCATATACAAAATAGACATAGTTCATTCTATAAAATCTCTGAAAGTAGCTTATGTTTGTATATATGTAAGTCCATATCACACATGCGCATGCGCCTATATATGCATATGTTTGTGTATGCATGTCTCCATGTATATTCATTCCTACATACACAACCCATACTTACAAAAATACATACATACATACATGCAATGTTTGCATACATGAGGCTGATAACATCATAAGACTTGGAAGGCAGCTCCTTGAGCAACACTCTTTGCTTGATAATCTAGAACACATACCCAAAGAAGTCGCTCGACTCTACCACAACGTATCATCAGATGAAAAGATGATTGTGTATGTGCAGAAGACCATGCATAGACATATTAATAGAAAGCTCTGAGATGATAGTAACATTGATCATCAAAGTAGTCTATCAGGGACCAACAACCAGATTACTACCTCCCACCTTGAAGGGCATGTGTTTGCAATCCAGAAACAGGAAATATCAATCAAATACCTGATGTACAAAAGGGACAGGGGTGCAGGAAAAGCAATAAAATGTGACAACCAATGCAGACTTTGTGTAAATTCTCCATATCCGAAGAGATTCTCCATATCATAAGCAATTGTCTGAAAATGTCATCACGGTATTATCTACCGGTGTGACATTATGTTGTAGGACACTCTATAATGAAATCTGTCGGAAGGATAATCCCGAGGACAAAGAAATAAGAACCCACAATATGGTAGCAGTTATAGCCACTCATAACAAAAAGAAAGACTGGTGGAATGTACCAGTGAAGACCTCAATAAAATGTAAGTACAACAGACCTGATATAATGATTTGGGATAGAGAAGTGAAACTGTGCACAGTTGTGAAAATTAGCTGCCCAGCGGATGTTAGTATAAAGCTGAAGATCAGTGAAAAAGAGAACACCTATGCTTTAGTATCGAGAAATCTGCAGTTACTCTATCAAGATTACAATTTCAAATTTATACCTGTAATTATTGGGGGCCTGAGATATGTAACACACTGCCTGAATACCAATCTTGTACAGATCCAATCCATCATTGGAACTGTAAAAATACATATGAGCATACCTAGATATGCAACTATATACATGAGAATACACACATAAAAGATACAAATTTGCACATAGATCCATACATACATACATACATACATACATATATACATACATACATGCATACATACATACATACATACATACATACATATATACATACATATATACATACATACATGCATACATACATACATACATACATACAAACAAACAAAAATACCCTGTTGTTGATGTTGAAATTCTAATGAAGGAGCCTTGGCTCTAGATTAGAAACCGGTTCTTTTTCTGTTGGCAAGAAATCTTGAAATAACTGAATAATGACATACACACACGCACACACACACACACACACACACACACACACACACACACACACACACACACACACACACAACAAAAATTGGCTGAGATTCACTACAGTTGTTTCAGACGTATTTTTTTATTGATGAACAAATCAATTACTTCATGTAAAAGAACCGTTTTATTACATGATGTAATTTATTTTTTCATCAATAAAAGACACATTTGAAACAGCTGTAGTGAACCTCAGCCCATTTGTGTTATTATTTATACTATACCACACTCAGAACCTTCTCTGTGTTGGATCTTGAACCTACAATGGACCGTGGATTGCATGCCAGAGTATATCCCGGTGTAATTTTACATATACGTTGAGTGTATTTGGTCTGTACATGTGGATGTATGCGTAACTGGAAGGGCAAATCCTTTTATACTCTAGTAAGTGAGTGAGTGTCCATTCACGCTGTTGATCCACGGGTATGCTGTTCGTGACTCTACCTTGGTGTCCTTATTATTAAGATACCTCGACTCTCCTAAATCCTGCAAATAATTTTGTGTGTGTGTGTGCGTGCATGCGTGCGTACGTGTGTGTGTGTGTGTGTGTGTGTGCGCGCGCGTGTATGTATAAATCGGTTGAACCGATACTAGCAGTAGAATCGGAATAAACTAGCGGTTGTTTGCGTAGGTAAACAGAAAATTCAAAAATTTCAAAGATGTTAATCTCGAGAAAAAGGTGAAGTCTACTGTTCCAGGATGACTTTTGCAGTAAGGAAGTCAGTGTTTGCAAAGGCCATTCATCCAATGAAGGGCCCTGATAGAAATGTCAGATTTCTCCTCTTCTTCCTGTCAAACTAACTTGTACCTTATTGTGAACATCATTTTATATCTTTACTGCCTACGCGCGATGAGACATTGGGAGGTCTCACACAAGTTTTCCCGCTTCCGAAACAATCTAATATGGATATTTACCGTTGTGTTTTGTCCTTGTTATCAATTTTACTTGGTTATAGACAAGATTATCAGTGAAAAGGAAATATGGACCAAGAGCTAAGATAAGGAATATTTTAATAAATGTAGAAGTTGGAAACTTCTAGTCTGGCATTATCCGTCAGTAAAATAGAGGATTGGTAAAATATGGCAAAAGGGATGCTTTTCATTTTATTTTTCATTTATTTGACGAAAAGGAAGACAGCATCTGGGGCATTTTTTTAAGGGTTTATGAGACTGATGAGAGTAAAAGAGGAAGTTGTCCACAGACCAGACGCTTGAGTTGACTACTTACAACAGGTCTGATTCCACTAGTGGCATCCTAAAGCTATTTGTTGGTGTTGAAGGGAACAATGAATTAGGTTTATCACCCAACAATATTGATTCTCCCCTGTGTCAATCCTGTTTAAGGAAGGAAATAATAGGGAGGATCTGTTTTAAAGCTGTAGATTTTCGAAGAGCAGTAATGCAATAAGGACAGTGACCAAAAGAGGAACAGAATTAACAAATTTTTGGAGGAAAAAGTAGAAATCATAGAAGAAGGATATGGAGTTCATGCCTCATAGCGGGATTAAGGGTTGAAATCATGAGAGTCGAATGTTAATTAAGTCTGTTGTTCGATAGTTCATCTCATATCACTTTGACGACCGCATCAATACAAACACAAACTCAAACACACTCAACAGAAACACATTCATGAAAACAGAAGACAAACACTCTCACACAGCTAATATAAACACGCACAAACACACATACATATACACACTCATACAAAAGTGAGTCATCGCTTCAGTTGTATTCAGTCTTACACAATAAGCAATATTATTAAATGTTATTTAGTTTCTGATCGGTTCAGTTTCATCATAATTGAAAGTAATATACACAAACAAAGGCACTTACGTGCACACACTCACACGCAGACACACATAAACAGATGCATAGGACAAATACATACATACATGCATAGGACAAATACACAGTTGCACGCAGATACAGACACTGATATTCACACAGACATATACCCGAACATATATACATCTATATACACAGAGAGATATGGACAAACACACGCATACATAGACATATGCACACATATAAACACATATACACACAAATACACCTATGTGCACATTCTCAGACACATGTACAGATGTGCACAGAGACAAATACATACACACACATACACAGGTGCATACAAACATAGACACGGACATACACACACAGACATAGACACTGACACACACACACAGACATATACCCACATATATATACACAAACATACATTGACAAACACACAGATAAACACACACACACACACACACACACACACACACACACACACTGAAGAACCAAAGAACGAGACAATATAATTTATTTTATTGCTAGAACATTCTATATTGTCTGCTCTACCACGAGAATTCTATAAATTAGTTACTGAATTATAATTTAAAAAAAAAACAAGAAATAATAATTTTGTTTCATCAACTAAAGGGAAATTTTGATTAATTAATGAGTTTGTTTTGGCTACGTCATTCAACACACCATCTCTTTATAATTCAAATTCATGCCCTTATACATTTGGGTAGATCTTCTTCCCTCATTTTTTTTTTAATTATGCAAATTTTGTCGGCCAAAAATTTTCATAACTCTTTTCCTATATCTAGACATCCGTGAAATTATCCAAGTAATTTCGAGCAAACCAAAGAATGCTGACGAGGCTTGTAAAAGCTGCAACATGTCTATGGTTCTTCCTCTTTCCTGCAAGCAAATATATAATTCTCCAGCATATGAACTAATTTGTCAAATTAATTCTTTTTTTATTATTATTATTTTCTGTTTTCTGAAAATCGCTAACAATTACCGCTAGACTTTAGCTTTCTTTCTCCATCTAAGAGGTAAATTTCAACAAATCGAGGTATTTCTACGTATGTCCTTCAATAAACCACCTCTCAGCTTATTGATAGAAAACACCATCTGCTATAACAAACCAACGAGGAAGACTACACGGTCGCTAGGTCTGATAGAAATAATAGACAATACCTCCCTAAATTATAATTGATCAATCGTGGTTGATCTGAAGCTAAATAACAACGTTAACACAGTATCACAGGCCAACGAAGATGTTTCTATGTTGTCCTTAAATCTACTACAAATAGCAGACAAACTCCCTTATATCATATCCTGGCGTCATGAAAGACTTATTGGAAAAAGGCAGGGTGGGCATGACTGAAACACCTTTCATCGTATACTGGGGCATATTAGGAAATATTGGTGCGGAATGGGTTCAATATGTTACTAATTGGTTATAATATCGATCGTTATTTGTCAAACCACAATAGAACACAACGGAAACAACACCGATTTTAGACACACACACATACACACACACATACACACACACATACATATATACCGGTTTCAAATTTTGACACAAGGCCAACAATTTCAGGTGAGAGGTTTAGTCGATTACATCGACCCCAGTGCTCAACTGGTACTTATTTTATCGATCCCGAAAGGATGAAAGTTAAAGTCGACCTCAGAGGAATTTGAACTCAGACAAAATGCCGCTAAGCATTTTCCCAGCATGCCAACAAGTCAGCCAACTCACTGCCTTATATATTGACAGAGATATTATATATATATATTCAAATTCCGCCGAGGTCGACTTTGCTTTTCATCCTTTCGGGGTAGATTAAATAAGTACCAGTTACGCATTGGGGTCGCTGTAATCGAATTAATCCCTTTGTCT
>NC_068994.1:30909940-30912316 GCF_001194135.2 Octopus bimaculoides
TATATATATATATATATATATATTAGTTTATGTATATATTAATATTATCTCAGTTATTAAAACTTTCGATAATTTAAATACGTTAATAGTTACCAGAGGTAGCAAAATTACACTAAAAACAAGATATCACAGCCTGACCATGTAACATCTCTGCCCGTAAGTTACCTCATCATTTCGTTTTTGTCTTGCTATTACATGTTTTATTATGAACTCCCTGAAGAGAAATATATGAGGAACCCAACAGCTCTTTCTTCTTTGTGAAATAGCTCTCATTTATTTTGAAACATGTGTAGGAATTAAAGGAACTTTTATTGACATGCGTTTTGCTTCATTCATTATTATTATTATCCATATATATATATATATATATGTATAATGTCATAAAATAAGTAACCTGGATATTACTGTTTCGAATCTGTAACAGGATTACTCATTTACAGCTGAGTGGGCTGGAGCAACGGGAAATGGAGTGTTTTGCTCAAGAACACAACGCCAAACATCCACAAAGTTACCGTCTGTCAAACATCATTCGCAAGCTTTTGATCGACCAGAGGCTAGGTCAGATGACACTGAAGGTGTCATGCCGTTAGATTCGCTATATAACAACTTTCATGACCATTCTTTTTTGGCGGCAGGAATACAATTATAGAGCACGAATAGTACTTATTCTTTTGACCCAGAAGAATGAAGTTGAGCTTGAAGTCATTTGAACTCAGCACGTAAAGGGACGTAAGTAAATTCCTCAAGTTATTTTTTCACCGCGCTACTGTCAGTTCAAAATATTAGTTTCAAAATTTTGGTACAAGGCCTACAGTTTTAGGGGAGGGGCTAAGTCGATTACGAATCGATTACTCCAGCACTTGACCGCTACTTTATTGTATTGATCTTGAAAGGATGAAAGGCATAGTTAATCTCGGCGAATTTGAGTTCAGAACGTAGAGCCAGAAGAAATGCTGCGAAGTATTTTGTTCAATGCGTTAACGATCCTGCTAGCTCGCTGCTCTTACGACTTAATATATAATAAGTTAAAAAACAGAAAATGTGTAACTCACATTTCACACTTATTCTCTAACCACCACCACCGCCGCCGCCGCCGCCACCACCACCACCACCACCCGTCATTCTGCAATTCAAAGAAGCAGACGAGATGAATTGACAACAAAAAGAAGTGGAAAGAGAAAGGTGAGAAAGAAAAGTACAAAAATATTCATTGAATAGAAGCACACATAGGGTGCCGAGTCTATTTTTGGTGTTGCTCGCAGAAGGGAATTGTTTTGTTGGGGGCGAATTAGTCTATTTTTCTTTCTCTTTTTATTTTTTCGTGTCTGTGTTTGTGATGTCTACGAATAGACAAACAGATAGCAACAACTATATATACATATTGAATATAAATTAACCAGCTTGATGAGGTAGATGAATTAGATAGATAAACAGACAGACAGACAGACAGACAGACAGACAGACAGACAGACAGACAGACAGACAGATAGATAGATCGATAGATAGATAGACAGACAGACAGACAGGTAGATAGATAGATACTCAGCTAAATAGAAAGGTTAAATGGATATTAAGATAAGATGTCTAATTAAGTTAAAGAAATAGATATGAAACTTGGTTCTTGTCGAAATTCTAGAGCAAAAGAGAGCTTTCTGATCTTCGCTAGAATCTTAGAAAGTGTATTGAAAGGCAGTTTACTAGAAATATTGTGTGTGTGTGTGTGTGTGTGTGTGTGTGTGTGTGTGTGTGTGTGTGTGTGTGTGTGTGTGTGTGTGTGTGTGTGTGTGTGTGTGTGTGTGTGCGTGTGTATGCATGCTTATGTGTCTGCATGCACTGTTTTTATTGCAGAAATAGCAGTAAGTTAATGAGGTTCATTACGTAATTCCTGTTACTTTTGCCATTCAATAATTAATATTACGTTCTGTACTCGCCTAATGCTTTATTCTAAAGCATATGTATATATTTTTTCCCGCCTTCACCTCTCAGATGACTGTTTAGTCCCCTTGCGGATCATCATGGTTCGAAGCATACTTTATTGACGAAAGTTGTAACTCGGTGTGCGCTTCCATTTGGTTAGATATGCACACGTCACCACTCTTCGATCGCCCATCGTCATAGGACTTTCACTAGATGGAATAATAAAAGAGTTCACCATAAAAAGACTTATCTTCATCATTGGATTAAAGTGATAAGCATAAGTACCACACGAGTGCCACTCACCGAGTCTCTATGATTGGTACCTTGTGACAGACCGCAATGAGCTGACCAGTAATGAGGTGAAACCGGTTTTATATCACAGTCTCCCTCTCCTAGAAGGATGCTGTAACATAAATACATGTATACATGTATTTATACATACATATATATATATATATA
>NC_068994.1:30912814-30913800 GCF_001194135.2 Octopus bimaculoides
TTAAAATTTCAAAGAAATTTATTTTAATATGGGGTAGGACCACCTTTGGCAGTAATTACAGCTTGAAGTCTTATTTCTTTATTGCCCACAAGGGACTACACACAGAGGGGACAAACAAGGACAGACAAACGGATTAAGTCGATTATATAGACTCCATTGCATAACTGGTACTTAATTTATCGATCCCGAAAGGATGAAAGGTATGGACTCGTACAAAGTTTGAATTGTCTCCAAAGGAATTTTTGTCCATTCTTCAGCTAAAACAGTCTCCAGTTCTTGTAGTGATGATGATAGCAGATATCGACTCCTTACTTGTTTTTCTAAAATGCACCATAAATGTTCAATAATCTTGAGATCTGGGGACTGTGGTGGCCAGACAAGATGGTCAACTTCACTAGTATGTTCCTTGTGCCATTCAGTAACAACTTTCGCTGTGTGAATTGGTCCTGAAAGATTGCGGTTCCCTCTAGAATCAGTTCCGCAACCATAGGATGAATTTGATCAAATAAAATGCTTTAATAGGCTTGACTATTAATTCTGCCATGAAGGGAAACCATTGGGTCGGCGGATTTCCAAGATATAGCCCCCACCCCAGATCATCACAGATCCTCCTTCATGCTTAACAGTTCGAAGAAGGTAGTCTGGGTCAAATGCTTCTTTTGGCTGTCACCACACGTATACTCGGCCAGTGGTCGGAAATATCGTAAAGGATGACTCGTCCGAGAAAATAACATTCTTCCACTGCTCTAGGCACCAATTCTGTAAGGTTTTACTCCGCTCTAAACGCTTTGCAACGTTTGTTTTTGAAAGTAGTGGTTTTCCGATTGCAACCCTCCCGTAAAATCCGGCTTTGTGTAGCTCACGGCGAACAGTTTTTGTGGAAACTGCGTTCTCGTGGTGGTCATTAAGCTCTGTAGCAATTTGGGGAGCTGTACTTTTGTGATCCTTTCTAACAATTCGCGTATGAGTCCGACGGCCCCTATCTG
>NC_068994.1:30914463-30923152 GCF_001194135.2 Octopus bimaculoides
TATACACACACACACACACAAGCATACATACATACGTACATATAGACACACATATATATGTGTGTGTGTATGTGTGTGTGTGTGTGTACATTCATATATATATAAACGTAACGGGCTTCTTTAAGTTTCCGTCTACCAAATCCGCTCCTGGTGCTATAGCGGAAGACATTTGCCCTAGGTGCCACACAGTAGGACTGTAGCCGGAACCATGTGGTTCGGAAGCGTGTGTGTGTGTGTGTGTGTGTGTGTGTGTGTGTGTGTGTGTGTGTGTGTGTGTGCGCGTGTATACACACATACACACACATATACTCACTCATACACACGCACATAAACACATGCAGACACACTCTTCAATGGTATATAAACACGTGCACACACATTCGTCAATGGTATTGGTCGAAAGGCAGGAATAATAAATCGACCCTATTACTTTACTGATACATTATTTTATTGACCTTAAATGGATGGAATGCAAATTTTGCCTCAAATTTTGCCTCAAATTTTGCCTCAAAAATAAAGAGTCAATATTCTATTGAAAAGTATTTTATTCGACGCCTTCATGATTCTACAAACATACTGACCAATCGAACTTTGCTGCTGCTGCTGCTGCTGCGGGTTTTACTGCTGCTGCTGTTACTACTACTACTACTACTACTACTACTACTACTACTACTACTAATAATAATAATAATAATAATAATAATAATAATAATAATAATAATAATAATTCAGTGCTGCTGCATTACTACTGTTGTTCTTTAACCCTAAGTTTAAATGTGAGGGAACAGACTCATGATGATAGGCGTTCCAACCGAGACCTTTCCAACTTCATTTCGGGCATAGTGTAGCTTGGACCAGTTCTTTCAAGATCGTAAAAGTATTACCCAATGACCACGTGGAGGTACGCACATTTTATTGCGTTGGGTATCGTTGCAGCTGTTGTCATGTTCTGGTCACCGTTGTTGATGCAGTTGTAATGTCGATGCTGTTGTTTTTGTTGCAGCTGTTGATGTGCAGTGCTACTGTTTATGTTGTTGATAATGTTGTTGTTGTTGTTCTTCTTATTATTATTGTTAATGTTGTTCTTGCTGTTTGACGTTGTCACTGTTTGATGTTGCTGTTGTTGTGATTGTTGTTATGTTATTATTATTGTTGTTGTTTTTGTTGTTGCTATTGTTGTTGATGCGGAGTGTTGCTGTTGCTACAGCTATGATTGTTGTTTATGTTGTTATTTGATGTTGTTGTTGTTTGTGTGATCACTCATCATAAAAGCGCCATATTTAGTTTATCGGTTCAATCCATTGTTGTTGTGTCTATTGTTGTAGCATTCAAAGCCGTTGCCTAGGAACAATAAGAGAACTAGCCCATTGTGTGTGTGTGTGTGTGTGTGTGTGTGTGTGTGTGTGTGTGTGTAGGTCATGTGTGTGTATATATACTATGTAATGTGTATGCTATACTATTTGTGTGTGTCTGTTGGTATCCTGTTCGTCTCCTTCCACTACTAATGTGGATGATTATCTCAACTAGATTTATTCAATTGAACAGATATCGATGACTTTAAAGACTTACAAGGGACGCTGGCTCGCTGTATGATATCAGTAGTAGAACGATCATAATCGTCCTCATCATCAACATCATCACCATCACTATCATCATCACTATCATCACCACCACCCTGCCGCCGCCGCCGCCGCCAAAGCCACCACCACCACCACCACCACCACCACCACCATCATCATCATCATCATCATCATCCTCGCCATCACCATCATCACCATCCTCCTCCAAATCTCTCAATATTGCCAAGCAGCTTTGATTCAGCAATGTAATTACTTCTAATAGCAGTATTATTTCAGTCCCCTTTCTCAACATTTAATACAACAAGCATCTTAAAATACACTATTACCACAACAACCATCATAATTCTCCACGGTCATTATCACCACGACTACAACCATCAGTTACAACTCACCGCCTTATACCGACACTATATATATATATATATAGTCTATCAATCCTGAAAGGAGGAAAGCAAAGTTGTCCTTGGCAACATTTGAACTCAGAATCGCAGTGAACCTGATCGAATACCGCAAGGCATTCTACTTGACTCTCTAACGACTCTGCCAGTTTATAAGTATCAAACCAGGACAAACCTCTGGGTTTTTGTATGAAGAACTTTTATAACCGAATTGTCCTTATGTACAGTGCACATTACTTTTCTCTCCTAACAATATTCTGAACTTCAAATAGTTAGAAAGTTTGTGCATGCGGAGGTACCTATTAAATATTTATAAGAAATAAAGTATGATTATCATAAACTTTTAATAGCTCAATAAGATACACTGAATACCATAAATTAGTTATTTTTAATCCCGAAATCCAGGGATATGCAAAACGTCTTTCAACTACCATAGTACCTATTTGTGACTTGACATTGCTATTATGAAGTAGGTACACGCCGTGCTAAGTTTAGATGGAGGCATAACATGAGTATATTCCTTAGTTTGTATTTGAGTTGCACACGCTAGGGTTAGTAATCCTTGCCGATTTCAACATCTTTAGTTTTTCCTTCAAAGAATTTAAGTTTTCCATCCATAATCGAGACATTCCGGAACATTTCATTGTTAAATGGGACAAATTTAGTCACCAGTCGAGACATCAGGAAGATCATTCAAACAAGGTCTTTTCCAGCCAAACTGAGACGTGTGGTAAACCTGCTTTTATATATATATATATATATATATATATATATATATATATATATATATATATATATATATGGAACAGAAACGCAATAGAGGGCATTAAAACGTTCGGACAGATAGACGACACAAAGGCGGACAAGAGAAACAACAATTAGAAGGACAGGCAAAAAAGACGGGTCATTCTTGGCTTTCTTTCATCAGTCAAGTACCAGAAGTCACGACCATTTCGGACAGTTACACTTGAGATGGTTCAATCTGGTTGTCCCCCAAAAAGTCTAAGCTAAGAGTATTAGCCCCCTTGTAAGATATATATATGAGTAGCAGAATTAATCCTTAACTTGCTTTATCATCACAATCTGTCGCCTTGTGTGCTTCATCGTCGGCCACCATCTTGAAATTAAACACAAAGTGTAACTGTATTATCACCGATAGAATACAATATCGCAAAGGCATATTCCAAGGAAACAGCCTCTCTGTTTATACTTTGTGTAAATCCCTTGTCATTCATGTTAAGGAAATCTGAAGGATATCTCACAGGTTCACAAGGAAACAGAAATACCAAAATTACATACTGTTTCTTTGTGGATAACTTTAAACTTTATGCAAAGAATATGTATGAGATGAAAAAAGGCCTTGATACATACATACATGCAATGTTTGCATACATGAAGCTAATAACATCATAAGACTTGGAAGGCAGCTCCTTGAGCAACACTCTTTTTCTGATAACCTAGAATACATGCCCAAAGAAGTCGCACGACTCTACTGCAACGTATCATCAGATAAAAGGATGAGCCTATATGAGCAGAAGACTGTGCCTGAATATGTTAGTAGAAAGCTCCGTGATGATAGTAATATCGATCATCAAAGCAGTCTATCTTGGACCAATAGCCAGATTACTACCTCCCACTTTGAAGGGTATGCATTTGCAATCCAGGAACAAGAAATATCAACCAAGTACCTAATGCACAAAAAGGATAAGATGCGGGAAAGCTGTAAAATGTGATAACCGATGCAGACTTTGTGGAGTTCACACTGAAGATATCACCCACATCATAAGCAGTTGTCCGAAAATGTCAAACGGTATTATCTACCGATGAGACATGATGTTGTAGCTATGACAATCTATAATGAAATCCGTGGAAAGGATAATAGCCACTCATAATGAAAAGGAATACTGGTGGAATGTACAAGTGAAGACCTCAATAAAATGTAAGCACAACAGACCTGATAAAATGATTTTGGGATGGGGAAGAGAAACTGTGCACAGTTGTGAAAATTAGCTGCCCAGTGGATGTTAACATAAAGCTGAAGATCAATGAAAAAGAGTACACCTATACTGAACTATTGAGAAATCTACAGTTACTCTATCCATATAATAAATTCAGGTTTATACCTGTAATTGCTGGGGTCCTGGGTTATGTAACACACTGCCTAAATACCAACCTTGAGAAATTAGGCTTCTCAAAACCAGAAAGGAGAAAGCTAGTTCGAATACTACAGATCCAATCCATCACTGGAATTGTAAAAATCTTTAAAATTTTCCAGACGTTTACCATTTAAATATATATATGAGCATGTCTAGATATGTAACTACATGCATGAGAACACATACATAAAACATACAAATCTGCACAGAGAACATACATACATACAAACATACAAACAAAAATACCCTGTTGTTGGTGTTGAAATTTAAATGAAGGAACCTTGGGTCTAGGTTAGAAACCGGTTCTTTCTCTGTTGGCAAGAAATGCTGAAATAAACTGAATTAATACCTACATACATACATAATTTAACATTGCCTCAGTTGCATATACCAAATTTTATTCAGCCAGGCGGCTATTTACAGCAACAGCCAATCTTTTATTTACTGTTTTCCCACATTGAAAACGACGGATTCTCGGGAAATCATGTGGCTAGCTACGGAAAAAGCCCATAGGACCGAAATACATTTGGCGTTCTTGCTATCCGCTGTTGGGACGAATTTCTTCTCCCTCCGATATTTGTGTCTTAACACAGCACGTTCATGGGACGTTATCTCGGGGCAAATACCACAATAATTGGCCTGTGAACAGTGTATATACATTAACCATGATACATAGATACCTACACATACGTACGTATATGTGTATGTGTGTGTATGTAATTCTCTTTCCCTCTCTCTGTGTGTATATATATATATATATATATATATATATATATATATATATATATATTTATGTGGAGAATGGAGCAACAAATACAAGAAAAAGCATTATTGTTATACTAGATAGCCGTTGTTTTATTACGTGGAACTTGTGTAATGAGTCAATGTGGAGGTTGAGGTTATGTAATGAGTCATTTTGTATATTATGCAATAGTCATTTAGGTAGATAGATAGTGAGAGAGATACTTACATGCATACATATACGTATATGTTAATATACTATATGCATCGAGTATAAGTGAATTGGTAAAAAGATCGAAGCCTACCACTCTGAATTGTGATTTCTCACCAAACAGTAAGTAGTTACCGCAGCGGCAATGTAGACTCACAGATCAATGCTGTCGACAAAAGGACTTTGTATAATCAGCAAAAGTTCCTTTTTGTGCCACTGAACTGAGCTCCTTTCATATACAACGAGATAGACGCAAGATACATAACCCCAATTGTAGTAGAAGCATACCAAATGCTACATCTCTAGGTTAGAGAATCAACAAAATCAGATATACGATTCAGTATGCTTTAAAAAACGTCGCATACCGTTCTCTTTCTTTTCTTTCGGTCTCTCTCTCTCTCTCTCTCCCTCTTCTCCTTCTCTCTCTTTCTCTCCCTCTTCTCCCTATCTCCCCCTCTCTTACTTTCCCTTTTCTTCCTCTCTTCCTCGCTTCTTCTCTCCTTCTCTTGCTCTTCCCCCACTTTCTCTCACGTGTTCCCCACCATTTTGTATGTGCTGAAATTTTTCCTGCTCCCGAGCAAATCTAAAATAAATGCTCGTATTGTTTACAAGATGTCAATGATACGCTGTTACTACCTACTCAGGGTAAGTGTTAAAACAAATGAAATAGTATCTGGTTATCCTTACAAGTATCTAAACTGTAATCTTATTAAGTGGAAGCAAAGATATTTAGTCATGCAACAGAGATGGCTTGTACTTAAAGCCTATGTTGATAATGAGAGCACGACTGATTGACATAAGAGCCGTTCACCAACACACTCTAGCCTCTGGCTCACAAACACGCTATCTTTCTTCACTGTCAGTCCTACGGTTCTATACCAGCTTCTGTTGCTTGGAATTGGCTAAACTCGTGCACATCCGCTACATTCGTCTTCCCCCGCCCACATGTCCTCTCCCCTTCCCTTCTTCGCTCCGTTGCTACAACTTGTCCCCAGAATGTCTTCCTTTTGAAATCCCTACCTACGTTTTCCCTACAACAACTGTCAATTTGTAGATGTTAAGCAGAAACGAACCCCTTAGCAATTAAACTTACCATATCCGGCCAAAAGATTCTACCTGTTGTAAGTTCACACTGACCAGATCCTGCCTTTTCAACCTACCATACAATGTCATTCTATAAATAAACAATTGCATCATCAAAATCTTAGAGCTACAAGATAATGCATGATTAATTTAAAACAATGTGAATAAATAAGCATTACATTTGACAAAGTAATGTGAATGCTAAACGGTTAAATGCGTCGATCTCAAAGGTGTCTGAAGACCTGCAAAAACCCTGGTCTCGTATCCTTCCTCCAGGCCAGGCCAGTATTTCTAATCTCTCCTGTACTCTATTCCTATGTGCCTTTATTTTACTGTAAACGTTTTACAAGTGTCTGTGTTACATATAAAATTTGACAAAAACCGATCGAGATTGATTACACATCTCTCCCCACAGTAGATGACGCAATGTGTTTATGCAATCGCGTTTATTTAGTATTGGAGAAATGATCGGTTTATATTAAACAAAAAGTTATGAGAGTATTTAATCAAGGGTACTTACACAATGTATTACGTCAGATGCTATGCGGTGTGATGTATAAAATAACTATTCTGTAGTTAACACAGACAATATTTAACAAGTGTTGTGACCTGGTTGACATTATTGTAGTTATCTTGTATCTAAAAACTATAGTAACAGAGTCGGCATCTACAGACTGTACATTTATTGATTTTTTGATGAGAGATGAGACCAATTTTTGCAAGGAAGTAGATAATGTCGCCTGAATCTATATCTGTCTTTTGTTGTTATTTATTGCTGAGGAATTAATTGGAGGCTAAATGACCTTGTCGAGTTTGGAATTCAGGAAATAGAAAAACCATATTGTAATGTATTTAGTACAGCTCTCTGTCATTTCAGCCAACAGAATGAAAGCCTCTATATGGTAGCGTTATCTGTTAGAAATAATAGTCAAGTATCAGAGTGCCTTTATATGATGGCTTTACCTGCTAGCAAATATCACTCCAATTAAAACTTACCATCTTGTAAAAAAATTAACTTTGAATTTTGTAGTCCTAGATGTCTGAGAGGGATGGTCATGTACGGAATTCATTTACCTATAGTTTTGATTGAGCAGGACTTTCTGAGTCTAAGCAACAATACTCATTATCAAAGAAGACTGAAGTTGGCCGACTTACTAATGCAACGTGCTATACGGGTCTCTGTATTTAATTTTGTCTTTCAGTTCTGAGTTCATATCCTACCGAGATAGACATTACATTTAACTTTAGATGCAGACGAGGCAGTGTAGTTAACAAGCTTACTTTGCAAACACGTGGTTTCAGGTTCAGTTCCACTGCGCCGTACTTTAGGCAAGATCTTGTATAGCTCCTGGTTGACCAATGCCTAGTGAGTGAATTTAGTAGACATAATTAAGTGAAGCTTGTCGTATGTTTGTTTGTTTGTTTGTTTGTGTGTGTATGCGTGTGAGTGTGTGTGTGTGTGTGTGTGATCTTTGCCTAGTGTTTGACACACACCGCTCGACAGCTGGGGTTGATTTTATTACGTCCCCGTTATTTAGCGGTTCGGCAAAAGACCGATAGAATAAGTATACCGGACTTACAAAATAATTAGTACTGGAGTTGATTTGCTGGACTACCCCCTTCAAGGCGCCCATCCCACCAGCATGGCCACAGTTCAATGACTGAAACAAGCCAAAGATAAAACATTGCAGTGTGTAAATTATATATATATATATATATATATATATATATATATATCGACTGCTATTTCCAGTAAATATTGGTGCATTGTTGTACCACTATCTTATTTATACTTTAATCTAATGGTGATTTGTTTTACTGGAAAGCAATACTACTGTATTGCACTGCTTAATAATTTTTTCTTTGAAAATGTTTTCACTGTTCTCAGTCTGTTAACGGCTCGGCGTTTCAGACGAGTATATACTGGCTTTGATGTAGCGACATTTGAGAGGTGAATCTAGCCGATGAGAACTAATCAAATTTACGTTAACAAGCGTAATTTTGAAAGTTCGAAACCTAGATCTTAGATTATCCACATCTGAGTTGTACATTTATTTAATGCTCTTCCTACAGATAAAATGAAATTTTTTATCTTCGCCACCCGCTAACATGTTTGCGAGTATATACACACAGTGAGGCTTTACTATAGCGTCGTATATTATCGACTGCTAATTCCAGTAAATATTGGTGCATTGTTGTACCACTATCTTATATATATATATATATGTGTGTGTGTGTGTGTGTATTTGCGCCGTGGTCAACCGATTCAATTTCAAAAAAGATCCCTTCCGACCAACATCCCCCGGGCTAAATCGATTGCCTTTCGCAACTTCCGTCGTCAAACCGACAGATAAATGTGGAGCAGTGGCGGTGTGGTGTTCGGACGTGTACGAGGAGGAAACCCCATATTCTATTACCTCTTTCCCTCAGGCCTCACCCCCTCCTACCAGTAGCGCCCTCCACCAACCGTGATCTCGACTCCTCTTCTTCCCCCCACTTCTACCGTCACCAACCTCATCG
>NC_068994.1:30925157-30927166 GCF_001194135.2 Octopus bimaculoides
TAAAACATAAATGTATTGAATTCCAGCAATTTATTATTATCGCATTGCCTAAGCAAGAAATCCTAATTTCTCTCTTTCCCTCCCTTCCTCTCTCTCTCTCTCTCTCTGTATATACATGTGTGTATGCATGTATGTATGTATATATAATTCTTTATTGCCCACAAGGGGCTAAACATAGAAAAGGGACAAACAAGGACAGACAAAGGGACTAAGTCGATTACATCGACGCCAGTGCATAACTGGTACTTATTTAATCGACCCCGAAAGGATGAAAGGCAAAGTTAACCTCGGCGGAATTTGAACTCAGAACGTAGCAGCAGACGAAATACCGATAAGCACTTCGGCCAGCGTGCTAACGATTCTGCCAGCTCACCGCCTTTTGTATGTATGTATGTATGTATATAGATGTGTGTGTATATGTATGTATGTATGTATGTATGTATGTATGTATGTATGTATGTATGTATGTATGTGCATGTATATATATATATATATATATATATGAGACAGAAAGAGAAGGTAAATTGAAAAATAGAAACAAGCATAAAAACAAAAACAACAACAGCCAAAAGAATGTACACAGTGAATGTATTAGGCTTACGCTCAGTTTCAGATGGAAAAAAGAGAGGATGTGGCGTTTCGAGCATGGCTCTTCGTCAGAAAGAGGGAAGAGCAAAGGGCCTGAGAGAAGGAAAACAATAGTCCGAGAAAACCACATGTAGTTACATGTATGTATGTATGTATGTATGTATGTATGTATGTATGTATGTATGTATGTAAAAATTGTAATATATATATATATACTTTATTTAAAAGCAGCAGAAATATAACAAAAAAACCGTTACTCTGAGTTTCACGTTCCCGTTCATCGGACAGTTTTAGATAAAACTTACTTGGAAATGGATGCGTGGCGTTCAATCATATAATAATATAAATAATATAAATATATATATGCAATATATACATATATGTACACACTTACATATATATGTATATACATATGCATATATGGGTACAGGACGTCACAGAACGTAAACAACATGAAATACGAAAACCTGGAATACGAACTTTTTTTTGCGAACAACGAAAGAAACAAATGGAAAACAAGACAAGCAACATAGAGAACGACCCTTCATCAGTTGTCGGCTGTTGTTCTACTCCATATTTCGAGCAATTCACGACAAGATACGCCTTCGACAAAACAGTTGCATCCGCAAAGCAAATTAAATAAAATTTGGGATTTTGCGGAGGGTCAAAGTTGGTAACAAAAACAGGACAGTGAAAACAAACAAGAAGCGCTGCTAAGCCTAAACGAGGTGAAGTGGCGAACGCTGGAGGAACAAGCTCTGACAGGAGACAGCGGCTGATCGGAAGGAAAGAAAGAAATTCAAGTCAGGAGAAGAATGATGGCCGATAGTCACGTGCGAGCAACGAGAGAGCACAGGAGGAAGAGTGAGAGAGGGAGGGACAAACCGAGAACGGCTATATTAAATCGGATAAACTGATTTGCATAAATAACGTGTTCTTCTTGTCTGTTAACTAGCTTAATAAATAACTGCCGCATCAGTTCTGTTCGACTTTGATGTTCTACAAAGACAGTCATTTACTATTAGCCAGTGTATTTAATTAATTTTAATAAACACACGCAGAGAACTGCCTGAAAGTAGTTGGTTTATTTTGTAGTATATTGCGACAAAGCTAACACTACTAACGATGTGCAAATTATTAATCGAATTAGCTGCCAATAAAATATTTATGTAAATCGAGTTATCTATAAACACACATACAGATATGCATTTATGTATGTATGTATGTATAGACGCAGGCGTTGCTGTGTGGTAAGAAGCTTGCTTCCCAAACACAAGGTTCCGGGTTCAGTCCCACTGCGTGGCACCTTGGGCAAATGTCTTCTACTATAGCCGCAGGCTGACCAAAGCCTTGTGAGTGGATTTGGTAGACGGAAACAGAAAGAACCTCGTCATATATATATATATATATATATATATATA
>NC_068994.1:30927702-30935583 GCF_001194135.2 Octopus bimaculoides
ACAGCTGTAACAGTACTTTGAACACACTCTACTAAACACTGCTTGTCACAACTGATTAGTTTGCAGAATGCAATCGGGACGTGAAAACAATTTAGAAGCTCACTATGCAATAAAATTTTGTGTTAAACTAGGCAAAAACTCTACGAAAACTTATGACTGCTTCTAGATTAACTGGTATAAGCCAAGTATGGTTTTAGTTGGCACAATAGGCAAAGCAACTTCACTGGGAATCTCATGATAATCCCATTTTTCTACAAAAAGAGTATCATCTACATCCACTGGGTTCCTTCTGGCCAGACAGTCAACAAAGAGTACTTTGTGGAGGTTTTGAGGGAGTTCAGGAAGAGATTTCATCGCAAAAGGCCAGAGCGTTTCCACTTATGTCAGTGGCAACTGCATCAGGACAATGCATTAACCCACAGTTCCATCCTGGTAACTCACTATTTGACAGAGATAGACATCAAAATTGTTCTTCATTCTTCCTATAGTCCGGACTTTGCTCCCTGTAACTTTTGATTGTTCTCCAAGCTGAAGAAGATGAAAGCAGCTGTGACAAGGATCCTGGACACATTCACTTCGGAGGACGTCCATGGGACCTTCACGAAAGGGCTGGATGTCTACAACAAGTACACTGAAATCTAAATATCCTACTTTGAAGACGGTTATAGTTTTGTACTTTTTTTAAATCAATAATTGTCTCTCCTCAAAAAGTCTCAAAACTGGTTTTTCATGGTTGAAATCAAAGTAGATTAAACTATAATAGCTTGTAACTTTTGAGTTAAAAATCCTTTTGGATAGAAAAACTCGAAGGTCATTACTAGTAACTTTATCTACTTCGAATTCAACCGTTAAAATCGAATTATTTTACGTTGCCTCGAAGTTTCGAAACTCTTATGACGTAATCACGATGAAATTCTCGCTGATAAGAACAAAGTTTATAAAATGGAGAGAAACATTTGTTGTATTGCTTTGGTCAAATGGTAGAACGTTTGTGATGTTTACAGCAGATGTGGGTTCCAATCCTACGTGCAGCCTTCGGACTTTTTCTAGTCAAAACGTTTTTAACCCAATATTTACACTCTATTATTTATAGCTTTATCTACTTCGAGTTCAACTGTTAAATATATATATATACTATTGTGTTTGTATTTATTTATATTTACATACGTGTGTGCATTCAAGTGCGAGTTCGTGCTAGTGTGTGTATGTTTACTGGTGTAAACTGGCGTGTCGAGCAATATTCCTTTATTTCATGAGGATTCAAAGCATAAAGATCGATCAAATAGTTACCAGACCTAAAATACATGGTCGGATCGGTTTGTTCTACTAAAATCCGTTAAAGTGTTGCTCCATCATGGCTGCAGTCTACCGTCCCACGACTGAAACCAGTACGAAAAATCACAAAATAATGTTTTCAAATTTTAGGGAAGGCGTATGTCGATTATGTCGACCCCACTGCTCAACTGCTATTTCATTTTATCGAGTCCGAAAGGATATGTCAGCCTCAGTGACGTTTGACTTCAAAACGTAAAAAGTCGGAAGTCACATAACGACGCTCTAACAGTCCTGCCATCTCACCGTTTTACGACAAACAATGATCTTTTCTCCTATGGCACAAGGCCTGAAATGTTGTGTAAGAAGTGGCTACTTGATTGCATCGACCCAGTGCTTAACTGGTACTTATTTTATTGACCACCGAAAGGATGCAAGGCAAAGTCGACTTCGGAAGAATTTGAACACAAACGTAAAGCCAGGAGACATATCGTTAAGCATTTTATCCGGCGTTGTAACTGTTCTGTCAGCTCATCGCCTTTAGAATCATAAAAATAATAGCAGTGTGTGAATTTTTTTTTTTTTAGAAGAAAAGTATCAAACATTAAAATATTTTAAATACAGAAACTGTAAAAATCAATAGATAAGACGTAAAATATGATTTCCTTTGAAATGTTTACGATCGGCATCTTACAGAAGAAGGATGTTATTTTTTTATACATAAAATGGCCCTTTACTATAAATCTTATGATAGTAAACTCCAAATACAAAAGGTAATATACGTATGAAAGAAAAATCGAACAGTTAAAACATTAAAATTCCTGTGCAGACTTTCAGATCTCTCTTGTGACCCATGGCTTTCTGTTATAGAGGAAATTAAAAGCCATCAGTAAAATGAGCCGTATTGATCAATGCCAAAATAAAAAGAATCGATTGAAAACTCATTTCAAATAGAGAACATGAAAAAATCATTAACAATTTTTAAAATATCGTTAGTTCAGAAATGGGTGAGAAATGAAAACTTATTTGGAATATTAAACATTTCCTCAATACAAAATGAACATCAATGAAACAAAATGCTTATTTACTAAATATACAAATCAATGTTTCATGGTTTACTATTGACACTTTAGCATTTGAACCGGCTATATCTGACCCAAATATTCTGCCTGTTTTATGTTCAAAGTAGCCAGATCTGGCCTCTCACACTAACCATAGAATGTCGATTTGAAAATAAACATTCACGCCATCAAAATCTCAAAGCTACGAGATAATACATTGTTAATTTGAAACATTGTGAAACAGTAAGAGTAATCTGAATGCTCAAGGGTTAAAGGACATGGGATAGGAACCAAATAATTTATAAAGATTTAGTAAAATAGTCTTTCTAATTTTGAGAGAAGGGAGGATTCGATTACATTATCCCAGTACTCAACTGGTTTTTATTTTATTGGCGCGGTAACGATTCTGCCAGCTCGTCGCCTTACGGGTTCAGTAAAATAACGAACTGTTTAAAGTGAGGAAGGTTAATTAGCTGACTTTTTAGAGCCTCGGACAAAATGTCTTGTGGTTTTTGTTCTGGACTTTTACGTTCGACATTCAAATACCGCCAAGGTCAACTTTGACTTCCATCTTTTCAGGGATCAATAAATACAGCACCAGTTGAATAGTAATCCCTTCCCCTAAAATTTCAAGCTTTATGCTTATGTCACAGACAATTTTCTGTCAAGGAGCCAGAAGTAGTCTCAGCTGGGTCAATATCAAAAGGTTAACCAACTAGAATTCATTGATCCGGTTTACAACGTTGATTTGGGTTCGGTCCCATGGTGCGGCACTCTGAGTAAGTAATTGCTATCGTAATCATGGGTCAACCAAAGCTTTGAATATAATTTCGTAGACGAAATCTTTATAGATGCTTGTAAGATGGACTGCTCCTGTTACGGGTGATAGCTTTAATCTCTCGCCATCTAGCTCCCGGATTGTCTTTTGTGGAGTTTACAACTTCATGAACCAGGACTCTGGCCAGAGAATAATTTCCTCTCTGCATCCCAATAGGATGGAATATGAAAGGGGTAATTGACGGTCTTCATTCTCCGATTTGTAAGCCAGTTAAAAGCAACTTGATCTCACCGTGCGCAGAGGGTTGGAAGAAATTCTGCGAAGCGTTCCGTCCGACAATCTAACAATTCGGCTAATTCGCTACCTCTTTTGTTGATTATATGTGTGTGCATCTGTTATATGCAGCAGGAGTAGTATTAAATTAAAGTACTCGTTTATGTATCATACTTAATGTAAATACATCGTTGAAAGGCAAATTTACTGCCGTAATTTTCCGGAGATATCTCTTATGGATGTACTGTGTTTAAAACCATAATATATTTGAGAGAAAGACGAAAATCGTTCCAGCATCGGCTAATGAGAACATCAGATACATTTTTGCCTCGTTGGGCTTTATCGATAGCGTGTACTCACAGCCAGCATGCTTAGGCGAAATTTACCGCCACTGAAAAATAGTAAGAATAAACAATCACCGGTACTGGGAATAACCATTCGGCTAAATATAAACCCACATCATTTACCAGAAGCAGTTTTAGATTAAAATAGCTATTATATATCATACTTAATGTAAATATATCGTAGTCAGTAAATTTACTACTGTATTTGGCCGGAGATAACATTTCGTATGGATATGCTGTTGTTTTTTTTAAATCTATATATTGAAGGGAGGCGAAAACCGTCCCAGCTTTGGCGAGAGGGAACTCTAGATGTAGTCCTGTCTCGTGTGTGTGTGTGTGATTAAAAGTTCTGTTTATATGTGTAGTTCGTAACTTTAATGTATTAGCTTCAATTTTTGACATAAGACCAATAATTTGGTGGGAGTGCGATAAGTCGATTACGTCGATTCCAATGCTCAACTGGTACGTATTTTGGATCTATTTCAAAACGGGGGCACCAGTATTTTCTTAACGAAACACTAACGAAACACTAACGAAACACTTTGAAACTTGGGACACTGGTAGAATGTGTCATATAAAACATCTTTTACTCTTAGTCTTCTTAACAAAAAAACGTACATCGCAAGTTATTCCATGTTAAAGTTGTCGTATTTCTGTAATTTCAACCAATCACTGACGTCTATTCAGCTCAATAGAGTTACTGCTGGGCGGTCATAAAAATGTTATTCCTAGTGACATATTTCATCCGGTTTAATCATAATTTATACGCATATATTGTTTATAGAATAAATTACGCTGTGCGTATCTATGTGTGTAACAATTTTAGAGTTCGGATTCTAGAGTTAGGGTTAGTTTTAGGGTTAGGGTTAGGGTTAACAGTCTAGTTAGGGTTAGGGTTAGGGTTAGGATTAACAGTCTAGTTAGGGTTAGGGTTAGGGTTAGGGGATTAATACGATATACACCGTTACAGCGCTAACTGTTTTCAACTGAATACACGTCAGTGATTAGTAGAAATTATCGAAATAAGACAATTTTTTACATGAAATAAATTCGAATACAAATTTTTTTTTCTGTTCTATAACACAAAATAGATAAGTATACGAAGTTTGAAAGTCTTTCGGTACCAAAAACACTACATAAAACATAAATGAAAACTGGTGCCCCCGTTTTGAAATAGATCCCGTATTTTATCGACTCGAAACGGATGAAAGGTAAAGTTGACGTCTACGGAATTTGTGCTAAGAACATAAAGAGGGGCAAAAAGTTGCCAGGCATTTTGCCCGGCGTGCTAACGATTCTACCTGCTCCCCGTTTTTTCTAACATTAATATAATTACATATTAATTATAAATGTAATTATATTTCTTCGCTTATTTAACGAAGTATTCTTTAATATAACCTTTTAAATACCGAAAACGTTCTGAACGTCTGTTGTAAAGAGGTAAGACGACAAAGAATAAAAATATTGAGACAAACAAGTAAATAAATAAATTAATAAATACATAGATAAATACGCAAATATATAAAAATAGAAGAATCTGTTGAAGAGTTCCGGGAATTGACTTGCCGTAAGGGTGATGAAAATGTACCGTTTGGTTGGTTTGTCTATTCTGAAAGAGAGAAGTGGAGGGAGGCAAAGAGAAATATTTAGCAAACAAACAACAAATTAAACGCATTCAGAGTTACTATGTCAACAACTGACGTGTAAATAGATAACAGATATGTAAATAAACAAATAGGCAGGAAGACTGCGAAGAAACAAATATATTTTAATTGTATATTACACTGTATAGGTCAAAGGCACGACTCGCTAGTCGAATGCGATCCGAGGCAATGTCTGATCTGCATCCGGCTCAGCTTTATAAAAATAAAATTATTATTTCATAAATTTTAAGAAATAATTTGTTAATTATAGTAACATGGGTTCCGGTTAATGAAATCAGTGCATCTTATGAAATATTTCGAACCAATGAATAAATCCAAATTCTGAAAAATATAACCTATTTTTCTTTTATTTTGTCAATACATATCGAGCCAAACAAAATTTTTTTAAAGTCTTTCTCTCAAGTTTTTGCACGTGTTCGTCCGAGTATATTCCAGTGACATGAACAATATCGGGAAGTTTTGAATAGGAAACAGCGCTAGCTTTCTCTCTTGTTCTTAGGCGAATATGGCAATCATTTCGCAATCATGAGGTCGGGGTTTTGATTGCGCTGCATTGCATCTTGGGTAATTGTCATTTCTTAAGGCCACGAGTCGATACATAAACTATATGTGAAATAAATAAGCTATAGACGAACCTGCAATTCAAAGGTTCGCGCTTGTGTCACGGAATCATTGTATCACGGTGAGTTTGCCCGAGGACTATAATAAAGTTTAATGTGACTGGGAAACACCTTAGTCACTTAGACGCTAATTCAACGAGTCTGATCATTTTTAATCCATCTTACAGCTTATGATCGGAAATTCTGACTGAGATCCTTTTATTTGGTTACTTTCTGTCTCTTTGTTTCGTAAGTCAGTTTTCTAGGCGGTTGGTGTGATGCTGGAATAGTTATGTACTTGTGTCCCCGAAATGATGACAGGACATAACTGAGATGTTATCTATTTACGGACACTGTTATTGTCATTGATCATTTTTAGTTCCAGACCTGCCCTGATCGAGTTAACTGACCTTTAGTCAAAGACGTTCCATCCGTCATTATTCACCCTTTATCAGACATAGTATCGCTAGAAATACATTATTTCATCTGTCTTTTTAGAATGTGATTTTAGAGAAATTTGATTATTTCCAGAAAAGTTGTCGTCGCATAGAGGTGATATGACCGGTTGTGTAAATATAAATTAAAAACAATGAGTATAAGAACGGATCTTTTTTAGTACACCATTAGGGAAGTTACATATTTTTGATGTATTGCTTTCATATTCTATATACGTTTGGTCACTTGAGAGAGAGAACACTAGTAGGCTTTTTATATTGTTGTTGCTTTGTGTTTTTGTTTTTTTTAGAGTTATATTTTATTATTTTGTATTTCCGTTCGCGTATCGGACAAAATGTTTAGCAGCATTTCTTCCAGCTCTTTACGTTCTGAGTTCCAATTCGGCTTTTTCTTTCATCCTTCCAGGGTCGATAAAATAAGTACTGAAGTCAATGTAATCCACTTACCCTCCCCTAAAATTGCTGGTCTTGTGCCAAAGTTTGAAGCAATTATAAGTAGGTGTCAGGGAATGCTAATGCTTATAATGGTTAGGATAATGATAATGTGTGTAGGAATTTTTGATGCTGCTCTTGTAATTGAGGTCTTTAGGTATTCTTGTATAAGGTTTATGAAAGAGTTGAATATAATCCTGCAAACTCAACAAAGAAAACACCCACTCGAATATACAGTTCTTGTTCCTTAGAGTGATCGGTCGTATCTTCTGTACAACCTATTTGTCTACATGGAGTGACCCTCTGTAAACAGGGGATGACTTAAACATGTACTCCCAATGCCCTACAACAGGATACGTACCTTCAATTCACTGATAACACTTTATAAAACAAAAAAACAATGATGTTGTGAATGGGTAGAACATCTAAACAAACTGTATACTGTCTCTAGACGTACCCACCACCCTCTGTTCATTCTGATTAGGATTTCTTACAATGTCACGAAACCAAAAGTTTTAGGGGTGTTGATTAAATTAAACACAGAACATGTCTGGTGCTAATTTTAATGACTCTCCTCTCCAACTTTTTTCCTGGGCAGAGGAAAGAAAGAATTCGCTTCAACGATATTTGAACTAAGAAAGAGACAAAATTATTAAATCAACTCCAGGACAAGACCTATTTTATAGATTCTAGAAGGATGAAAGATAAAATTGGTCCTCAAAGATTTGAACTCAAAATATCCTTCCTACTCTAAGCACAAGGCCTGAAATTTTGGGAGAAGGGGCTAGTCGATTACACTGACTCCAGAACATGATTGGTACTTATTCTATTGATCCCGAAAGGGTGAGAGCAAAATTGACCTCGGTGGAATGTGAATGCAGAACGAAAAGACGTGTGAAATGTCGTTAAGCATTTTATCCGAGGTGCTAAAGACTTTGCCATCTCACCGCCTTCATTTCAACTCAAAATATGAAAAAAAGCGTAACCGAATACTGTAAGACAT
>NC_068994.1:30936115-30943427 GCF_001194135.2 Octopus bimaculoides
TCTCTTGAGATACATTAAATATATAACATATATATATATTAAAGTAATGAAACAACAACGTTTATGGCATCCAATAACATAATGGAGATATCAGTTACTATATTATCTTTTGTCAATAATCTGCAAGAATCACGGAGTCAGTTTGTAATTCTCTCTGCAAGACCTTTAGTTCTGTATCAAATTTTGTAAGCTATTACTATCAATAAAGCAATTGCTTAAAATATTTTAAATAGGAGAGCTAGGGGAGCTTTATATATATATATATATATATATATATATATATACATTGTATATCAAACCAAAGCTGTTATATTTAGTTGTTTTATCCGCGTAATTGGCTCCATATTTGCTCAGTTGGATTCCTCGTTTAGCCACTCATTACCCCGCGGAATTGGTCCCTCCTAATGACATTGGAGTCTAAGTTCGAATCATTTGAGCGCTATTGTTTTCTATACCGATAATCTCTGGATCTCATCTGTTGGCTATATTATATATATTTTTTTCTCTTGGGAAAGTTGCAGATTTATCATGCTGCAAAAGGCTCGATAACTGCAAATATATTGCACGTAATCATTGGCAGCATTTAAATTTACAAATACAGAAAATATTTGCAAAGGACTCTGTACCATGCCACACAAGCAGGCGAACCCAGCCATGGAAGTCAGACAATTCTGCGACCACGTCACTTCTAACATATGACCACCTAACTCCCCAGACTGCAACCATCTTGATTTTTATGTGTGGGACACAGTTGAGCGAGAGACCAACAAAATTCCTTGTAACGCCGGAGATGAACTGAAGGCAAGGATTATGGAAGCATTCACCAACTTAAACAAAGAAACCGCCCAGAAGAGTTGCAGGAGATTCCGAAATTGTCTGGAGACCGTGATTGAACCCAATGGCGATTTTATTGAATAAATTTACTCTTTAGTATTTCAAGATATTTTTATGTAATTTTGGAAAATATTTCTGTTAAAATGAGATGTCAGTGTCATTTTCATTTTTGCGTAATTTAGACGACAATTTATTCGCCGCACCCTGTATATATGTGTGTATGTGTGTGTGTGTGTGTGTGTATACATACATTCATACATACATACATACATACATGTACGTATGTATATATGTATGTATGTATGTATGCATGTATGTATGTATGTATGTATATATGTATGTATGTATGTATGTATGTATGTATGTGCGTGTGTGTGTGTATATATATGTATCTACTACATATGTGGAAAATCGGTGTGTGTTTGTTTGTGGCGTTGTTAGCTAACTCCTCCTACATAGTTTTATTGATTTTGATGAAACTTGACACATGAGTGGAACTCATGTCTGGAAACCTCGTAACATACTTAGATTGTTGAAAAAATCGATAAAACGGCCTCTGGGAAATAACCTATAGCACCTGTACAATATTTTTTAAACACTCAAGGGAAATAACCCGTACCACCTGCAGATTTTAGCGAAGCGATCAATATTTGATTCTCACGATCAGCCGACCTAATTCTGCATTTCACTACTCACAGTTTTGAACTGCTAAACATTATTATTGCACTTTCTTAATTTGAATCTTAAACCTTAAAGAATTCATTCATACATTTCTATACATACATTCTTCTCTGACTGCCCATAACCTAAGGGAAATAACCTATAGCACCTGTACAATATTTTTTAAACACTCAAGGGAAATAACCCATTTCATTGTTTATATTCGATTACTTTGAATATTGATTTTTTTGTGTGTCCTATTTCTAATTTTTGCAGACAATATCACATTTAAACTTTATTTGACATGTGAGTAGAACTCATGTCTGAAAACCTCGTGACATACTTAAATTGTTGTGCCCTTCCAATGGATCATTGTATCTACTACATATTACTAATATATTATTTAAACAACCCAAGAGAAATAACCCGTACCACCTGCAGATTTTAGCGAAGCGATCAATATTTGATTCTCACGATCAGCCGACCTAATTCTGCATTTCACTACTCACAGTTTTGAACTGCTAAACATTATTATTGCACTTTCTTAATCTGAATCTTAAACCTTAAGGAATTCATTCATACATTTCTATACAGACATTCTTCTCTGACTGCCCATAACTCCGATAATTCTACACTTTTTCCATGACAGTAGATAATTTTTTTATTCTACAACGTATTTTTAGTGGCTTCATGCAGGCATAGCATGAATTCCATCCTCGATTGCCAAATTTCATTTAACACTTCAACAGCGTTTTTCTCACGGTATAACAATAGTTTTTCTGTGAATGACAGCAGTTATACATTTCCCAGATGCCTTCGCTAAGCAGAATAATGTCTTTGCTTCTCGCCTACCTCCGACAACTTCTCTCACCAACCTCCGACAATCTTTCTCGTCAACCTCCAGCAATCTCTCCCCCCTCCAGCTGAGAGTTTTTTGTACTTTTTCGTGACGGAAAATACACCTCTTGTGGCAGTTATAACGAAATTGCTTTCTTATATCAGAGTAATAAGGCGTTTCAATAGAGCATCTTTACCCCCGGGAATTACCGGGTACGCCAGCTAGTATATATATATATATATATATATATATATATATATATATATATATATATTGTGTGTATGCGTGTGTCTGTTAATGTACGCGTTAATTAGCGTTTTCCCATACAATCATACATTACAAGTATTGCTTTAAGTGGGGTATATATATATCTTCATTTTTATCTCGACTACTGTCAAATTTTTTCTTGTGAAAATAAATTATGTGTGCATGTATGTAGCATGTGTCAATACGTTTACGTAAACAAACACATCTATGCAAATGAAAATCATAAATAAATCCGTACGTATATATAATATACAGCCATATATGCGGATATAATTTTCATTTTTCATACACTCAGTTTTTGTATGTAAGGAAAAATAAATATCTCCTCCCTCTCTCTCACATTCACAATATGTGTATGTATATGTAATTATGTATGTATGTATGTGTTGTGTTCGTGTGCGATTCTACGTATACGTATAGTATTCATACGCCTTCGACTGTGACTATCTCTGCAATTACTGCTCTTATCTCCAAGTAATGTGTGTGTTTCTCTCTCTCTCTCTCGCTCTCTCTTTCTCTCTCTCTCTCTCTCTCTGTCTCTGTTTGTGTGTGTGTGTGTATTTACATAATACATATATATATATACTTCTGTGTATATATGTATATTATGTATATATATATACATATATATATAAACATATATATATATATACACATACTTATGTATATTATTCATACGTATATATATATATATATGTATATATATATATATATATATATATATATATATATATATATATATATATACATACTTATATATGTATATTATTCATATGTATATATATACATATATACACACACACATATACATAAGTATATCATATATACATATATACATGTGAATATATACATATATATATGTATATATGTATAAACACACACACCCATATATATCGTATATATGTACCATATATCTGTCATGTAAGTTAAAAAAATGATTCATTGTATCGTACAGCTTTCTCTTTTCCTCTCTTTCGCTTTCTTTCTCTCTCTCCCTCTCTCCTACCTTTCTCTCTCTCTTTCTCTCTTTCTCTAACAACTCGTATAGTACTTCTATTATATAATCTCTAATTGTAAGAAATATGACTGTTAAACTCTCCTTTACATACACATTTATTTGGGATGCGCACGCTGATATCGAACAGTGAGAACGAGAGCTCAACACGCATTCATGGGTAAATATTTTTTTATTTTTGAGTTAACAAAGCTATCATTGCTTTCATGCTGCGAATTTCCACTATTATCAAACCTGCCACATGGGACATTGGCACTCGTCTTCAAGACGGAGATGGGTAACAACGTCCCATGTGGCAGACTTGATAATTACTTAGAATGTATATAATTTATTACATACATACATACATACATACATACATACATACATACATATATATATATATATATATATATATATATATATATATATATATATATATATATATATATATATATACACACACATATATATCGTTTTTGCTTATTTTGTACTACAGATAAATAGTGCTCGATACAACATTGCGTTTAGAAGTGTGTTGATTCTGATGTCTGTTGTATGTGTAAGGTAAACTGAGATTACGTTCTCTGGTCACTGATTCGCTCAGTAAACTTCTCGTTTAATTTTGTATGTCAGTCAATTGCAAAGTAATTACTATTAAAAGGTGTAATCAATGTAAATTCCAAATAGACTTCCTTTTCGAGTGATCATATGAACACTAAAGTTAAGTATCATTTATTATGCATCAGACGTTTCTTCTGTGAAATTTCCGAAAAAGTATTTTGTCATGTACTGACAACAGGAAATTATTTCAGTTAGATTGGCTGATGATGCCAACTTTTTCTGTAAAATTGACATCCTAGAACATCAATTCGTTGTTAAATGTTCCTATTTTATCGGATGTTTCTTTTACTGGAGTTGAATTTTCTTCAATTTCTTTTAATATAGAAGATATATGAATGAGTCGCGGTAATTCTGTCTATATCTGTTCATACAATCGCATTAAGTTATTTGCTACTACAGAGTTCAAAGTGTACAATTTGTGTGAGACATTAGAAGTGTATGTTGATGTATGTATGTGGATATATACTTAGTTCCAGATACATCTCACAGATAATCTAGGACGCATCATTAATGATGTTTCCGGGGGGCCTATGGAGGTGGGGTCGGGTCTTTCAACATTAGACCCCTTCGCGTATTTGATCCAGCTGGGATTGATCAGTTCCTAGATTTCATACCAGCAGCAGTAAACTGTCGGTCTACTCTCTTTAGCCAAAGTCACCTAGTGGCCTTCTCTTTAACTTCAATTATAGAATCTGAGGCCCTCATATTTGCTACACTAGTAACCTTAAGCCCAATCATATATACAGACAGACATACAGACAGACAGACAGTCTGTGAGTAAAGCTAGAGTGACAAAAGAATACTTCAGCAGACTTCGAAAGTCAGAGCTGCCATTATTATTATTGAATTAAACTATATCCCATAATACTTTCGCAGTGACAGTGCTAGTGCCAACATTTGAGATACTTGACTGGTTATTTGAAGAACTCCGCAACTTAGACATCAGAACTAGGAAAATACTAACAATGACTGGTAACTTCTAGATCAACAATCATAGTAACAGGATCTATATAAAACGGCGGGATGGAGGAAAATGTATAAGATCAACCCAGACAACCGTTGAGTGCCACATCGTGTCACTTAGACAACACCTAGTAAAAAGTAAGGAGAGAAATTAGTACATCACGAGTATACTCAACAGTAAAGGAAATAACAGTGTAAGACTAGGCGAAGAACTCCAGCACAGGTATTGTTAGTGTACAGCAGATCTATGTAAGCCAAGTGCAGCTGGACTAACCTACTTAAATACAGACTTGGAAGAGAAATGCTCATCATACCAGCAGAAAGTTATGCATAGTTTAAAAATTCTAGAGAATGCCAGCAACATTGACAGGAATAGTAACCTTTCCTGCATCTCATCTACAAATCTATGCCTTTGCTATCCAAGAACGTGAGATACCACCTAGATACCTAAATAATAAAAGGGATACAGGTGCCTCTAAACCCTCAGGCCGTAATGGTAAGTGTGGATCATGCTATACCGTTGTGGAAGATACCACTCATATCATCAGCTGCTGTTCAATGCTGTTTGCAAGATACCACCTTCCCAAGAGATATGACATTATCGTTAAAATAGTCTACAATGCTACACAGAGGAAGGATTGTCCTGGTGGCCAACTCAAAGACACGCCAGAACCAGAAAGTATCCACACCGTCAGAAAATAAAGAATACTGGTGGAACATTGCAATAAATACCGCAACCCGATGTAAGTACAACAGGCTAGTTATAGTTGAATGAGACAGGGAACAAAAGTTGTGCACCGTTGTAGAGATCAACTGCCCGGTGAATGTGAATGTTTCTCCAAAAATTAAGGAAAAGAATATCTATGAAGGAATGATGAGAAACCTACAGGTCTTATATCCACGCTAAAGAATATTATTTGTTCTTTTCTTCATAGTTGTAATGGGCTGCGTAGCCAAAGATTTGCATAGAATCCTATATATGCTTGGGTTCCTTCAAAAGAAGAACAGAACAGATTGATTTGTATTCTCTAGTTGCGGATCTATTACAGGAGCAGTGTAAATTTATAAAGCGTTTCAGAGATTCTCCATTAGAGGTTCCTCATGAGTAAATGCACACAACCACGTATACATATGGAATATATATGGACGTAAATCATAAACAGTAATGAAACGCTTGTGTTCTTTTGTGACGTGTACACCCACAAGTGCAAGTATATCCACAAGTACACACACAACACGCACACATATAAGCATACATCAACCAGCGCAGACAACCACAAACCCCAAGAGCTGTCGTGTCTTAAACAAAAGAGCTGTGTCATTTTGTTAGTGACTGACTTGAATTCTGAAAAAGTCCTAACTTAAAATAAGTGCCTGTGCAGGTATGGTAAGCGTGTATGTCTTGTGTGTTACGTTTATGTTTAGGAGTCTGTGTGCATATGTCCGTGTGTCTTACTGCTGCACGCAAGCGTCCCTTCTTACCCTCGCTTCAGTTTCTCTCCGTCTGGCATTTGACATTTTTCTCTGTATCTCTTCCACAATGTTTCCTATCTTTCTTGTTTCTCTTTTTCCTCTTACTGCTATTACTACAAAAATTTACATAATAGTCTTAGTTTTGAAAACTCGTTCCATCTTTAACACATAGGCTATACTCAATGTCCTCAATTTTAAATATTTGCCCTAAATATTTTATTGAGCGCCTTTAACAAAGATTTGCCTTCTTCTGGGCGTATTTGTGTACACATTAAGTTAAATAAACACATATATGTATCAGGTCATCCCATAAGTTCTGTCCGAATTTTGAATAAAGAAAACAAATGATCAAATGTTATATTTAATTGAAATTTAATCATCAATGTACTTTCCCTGATTATCTATGACTACCTTCCATCTATTCACAAGCTTTTTAATCCCATCAATGTAAAACTCTTTTGGTTTCAAAGCGAAGAACTCTGAAATGTCAGTTTCGACCTCCTCCTGGCTTGCGAAAGTTATGTCTCCCAAATGATTTTGTAAACTATGAAACAAATGGTAGTCTGAAGGAGCAAGGTCGGGAGAATAAGGTGGATGAGGAATTTTTTCCCAACCAAGCTCTTCGATCTTCTGTGATGTGATCTTTGCACTGTGGGGTC
>NC_068994.1:30944195-30946838 GCF_001194135.2 Octopus bimaculoides
AGTTCTTTCATTCAAGCATTCTTTCCCATAAACTGAGTGCATGTTTCGAGTCGCTTCGGCTGCAGTTTCCTTTTTTGTACTCATAAAGCATGATGTGCCTTAAATGCTCTTTGGATACTTCCATGTTAGAAAGGGTTTTAATCAAAGAAATTTTAATTCTATTATTCTGTAAAATAATACTTAATTAGTTTAAATGAACACAAATGGATTAGAATAATTTTTAATTCCATTAGACATTCTAAAATACTATTAAAATTCATTCAATTTAAAAAAAAGGTAAAATCGGACAGAACTTATGGGATGACCTGATATATATGTATGCAGCATAGAATGCGTTTCATTAGTGTCTTAATTTCATTTTCACAAATATGTTTAATCTCAGAATGATTCCGATAATTATTTTTTTTCTATTCACCTTCGAACTATGGGTAATGCCGTTTTTTCTCGGGACACAGCAATAGCAGAAAGTACGAGGGGATATTTTTGCTGAGTAGAATATAACTCAGCAACTTCTAACTCAGGAATTGCGTGCACCTGTCGGAGAAGTACTGATGAGGAATGTTACAAGAATATCAGATTTTGTGTAATTTCGACGAAAGATAATGAATACATTAATTAATAAATATTTCTGTCGTATAATTAACAAAAGCCCCTCCGCTAGATTCGTCAGCAATCTGTTGTTACTGCCATTACCCCCATGACACACGCACACACATATATATATGTATGTATATATAATATACACACAATACACTAGTATATATGTGTGTCTGTTAATGTATAAATAGATAATTATATATATATGTATATATACACACAATACACAAGTATGTGTGTGTGAGCATGTTTATGTATATATAGATAATTACACACACACACACACACACACACACACATATATGTATATATATATATGTATGTATGTATGTATGTAGGTAGGTAGGTAGGTAGGTAGATTGATGGGTGGGTACGTACGTGCATATGAGAAGCAATAATTCGTGCTAGCGGGCTGGTGTACACCCATTTCATATGATGATATTACGTAAATGCATACTTACTCACAAACACGCACATCTGTTCTTCATATAATTGCATTGTGTACCTCTGCTAATAATATGTGTACATTATGCAAAAATGCGTATATTATAAAAAAAAATATAACTTCCTCATTTCATCATAATTCGCTACTGTTCACTGCTTTAAAAACATAAAAATTTGCAATGGTTGGCAAAATGAAACTTTTAACATCGAGTCAAAAATTCCTTAGCGAAAATTGAGAGATTCACAAACTTGCATACTACTACTACTACTACTACTACTATTACTACTACTACTACTACTACTACTAATAATAATAATAATAATAATAATAATAATAATAATAATAATAATAATAATAATAATAATAATAATAATGTGCAACCAGCACTATGAGACAGTTGACCACATCATCTTGGGCTTCCCAGTCCTTACCAAGTCTGAATATTTATACAGTCACGACAAAGTAAGCAGTTATATACAACATTACAACATCAATACTGACATCAGGTGGTATAAATATGAGCCAAGCAAGGTACAAGGCAACGATCAAGCCACAATCATCTGAGATATGCCGGTTCAAACCGACAAAGAAATAAAAACTAATCGCCCAAACATGGTAGTCGAGGATTAGGGGTAAAAAAAACACCTGCTTATTGATAGACATTGCAGTCCCTTCTGATCAAAATATTGTCAAAAAAGAAGTGGAGAAATTGTCGAAGTACAAAGACCTCGAAATTGAAGTATTCAACATGTGGGGCATGAAGGTAAAACAATACCAATAATAACTGGAGCATTGGGCATGATAAAAAATCATATGAACAAAAATGTGGAAGCTGTACCTGGATCCTCAACACTATACACTGTCCAAAAATTAGCCCTGCTAGGAACAGCCCACATCCTACGCAAGACACTATCAATCCAATAATACAACGTAAACAAAACAACCCATAAATACAATACACACTCTATACAGCATTTATCCACTGAAATAAACTCCGACCAGCAAGATTGTAAACCAAAGCGTTACATACTCAACGCACAATACAAGACGTAACACAACAAAAGACAGCACCACACCCCAAGGAGAAAAAGCTAACACAGTACAGTACCGGGAAGAGTTCGCACGCTCCGAACAGCAGAAAAGAAGACACAATGCCTCACACACCCCAGCAACATGGAGGCGTAGCATGTGATGCAGCAGAAATTTGCCTCAATCTACCAAATATTGAACAGTTATATCATAATAATAATGGTTTCAAATTTTGCCGTAAGGATGAGTCGATTACATCGACCCCAGTTGTCCACTGGTTCTTAATTTATGGACCCCGAAAGGATGAAAGGCAAAGTTGACCTCGGTGGAATTTGAAATCAGAACGTAGCGACGAACGAATTACCGCTAAGCATTTAGTCCGGCGTGCTAACAAGTCTGCCAGCTCGCCGCCTTAAAATAATAATAATAATAATAATAATAATAATAATAATAATAATAATAATAATAATAATAATAATAATAATAATAATAATCCTTTCTACTATAAGCACAAGGCCTGGAATTTGAGGGGAGGAGGACAGCCGATCACATCGACCCCTGTAGTTGACTGG
>NC_068994.1:30948451-30952973 GCF_001194135.2 Octopus bimaculoides
AATGTGGAATCTAAAAACAGAAACAATTCCTATCATAGTAGGTGCCTTAGGTATAATAAAAAAATATTCAGACAAATACATAACAAAAACACCAGGACTTACAAATATATATAACATACAGAAAATTGCACTACTGGGTACTGCACACATTCTACGCACAACACTTTCAATACAGTAAACATAAGAGCACCACAGCAAACCACAGCACATACCCAAGGCGCACAGAGCTGCGCTCGATAGTGAAGTGAAAGCACGTTATAAAAATAAAACTACTGAACAATAATAATAATAATAATAACAATAATAATAATAATAATAATAAGAGAGTAGAGTAGCCCCCCCCCAAAAAAAAAAAAATTGCTCTGCTGGGGACAGCTAGGGTTTTGTGATTGGTACTTGAGTATTGAATGTCTTCCACGATAATTAACGTCCAGTTATCAAAGCTATAATGTGCGGAAAGAGATCCTGTAAGACCACTGACAAAAGGCTGCTGTCCGCTCTCACAGAATCAACCAGAGCAAACAAGACCGAGCGATCTAAGAAATAAAACAATAATAATAAATAAATAAACAAACGCTACAAGTATACTAATTTATACGTTTACTTTTCATGATATTTATTGTAGTTTCTCTAATTATAAACATAGAGGATGTTCAGTGTTGGACTGTACTAGACAGTAATCGGGCGGTCTACATGCCACTGGTTGAGTAGTTACAAAATTATTTATAATTTTCATGTCATGTGATAGAAGGTAATAATACTGTTAGCTTGTCAAATAAAACGTTATCAAATAAATCTCTCAGTTGATAGATAGATTCGGGGGAAACCATTTGGTGTAAACAGTAATACGATCACCGAACAAATTATAGAAGCGTGGTTTGTGCGGTGTGCTGATATCCGTATTGTCTTTCGCCTTTGGCTCGCACCTATAATTATCATATATACGTGTGTGCGTGTGTATATGTGTGCGTGTGTGTGCGTGCATGTGTGTGGTGTATAACAATAATTTCAATTGGAAAGTGAAGTCAAATCAACGTTACGTACGTTTCGGTGAACAAACGTCATTTATTTCACATTACATATGCATCTTTGATTTAACCTCTTTTCCTCAATTAATATTATTGTTATTCACTTTGTGAAGATTAAAACATGCCTGTTTGATATAGATGCCTTGGATTGGCAAAGAGCTCCTTTAATAATTTGCCAAGTATAACTAGTCATCCTTTGGTTAATTAAAACGTGTAACCTTTACAACACTATTCGGATACTATTTTAGTCAGGCTCCTTCATGATGTGCTATTAAAGTAATTGCCAAGATTTTACTTATGCCCTCGATTATTGTGTGTGTATGTGTGTTCATTGATTCAAATCTTAGAAATGACTAAACAGTGCTAGATCTCCTCTCTTGTGACATTTGGTTATTGTAATTACGCTCCTTTAATATCTAAAAGTCAAATCCCGCCGAACTCTTCTTTTGGCTTTCATAACTTCTGAGTTTAACAATGGTTGATCAAAATACAATACCAGTCTTTCTGGCGTCAGATTAATCTTCTATCCACTTTCTCAAAGTGGAACTCATTTGGTGTAAACAGCAATACGATCACCGGATTAGTGATAGAAGCGTGGTTTGAGCGGTACGCTTATATCCGTATTGTCTTTCTCCTTTGGTTCGTGCCCGTGTTAAAAATCAACATGATAATAAATTGTACTTGGTCTTATGTTGTGAAATGAGTATACACTTCTTCTTCCCCACATCATCAAATATCTCGCTTAAGTCTTAAGATGGCTTAACACTTCAACGCTAATCTTAGTAATCTCATCGTTCACAAAAAGAAAGTAGAAGAAAAATAATAAATGACATTAATTATACATTAGTACTGGAGAAAATGCTTTGCCAATAATTCAAGTGCCAATCTATGGAATAATCTATGGCCTTTAGAGGTTCGTTTATGTTCAAGTAGCTGACTAGATGTAATACAACACTTACCGTCACTTAAGTATCAATTAAAGGCCACCATCTTACTTTTAGGGCATATATAAGCAGGTAACTGCCAGCGTGATGTTTTATACTAAGCCTGTATGAGTGCTAAACAGTTGTGAATTAACCCAAGTTACTTTCTCTTATCTACAATTAGTTCTTGTGTGAAAAAAAAGTTTAATGCCAAAATATGAGACATGCGAAGTTAAAAGAGCTAATAGAGTCATCCTCCTCCTCCTCCTCCTCCTCTTCTTTCTCCCTCCACCTCTACATCCTCTTCCTCCTCCTCTTCCTCTTCATCTTTCTCCTCCGCTTCCTCTTCATCTTTCTCCTCCTCTTCCTCCTCATCGTCATCGTCTACCTGAGAATTTTAACTCCTTTCACTTGGCATGCTTCATATTTTGGCATTGAAATAGAATTGTTATCTTTTTTTTTATTTAACACACAAAATTCAACTGCAGTTAAAATGAGACCAGTTGGCTAAACGCCGCATGTTATTAGAAGACAACAAAGTCGAAGTAAAAGAGCCAACCTTCAAGCAAACTGTAGTTAAAATGATAAAGAGATAAAGTTGACCTACTCCACATATGGGGTGGGGGAGGATGGAATCTGATAGAAAACTATAAAATGACAACAATGCGACTAGAAAAATATTTGGAAACAGGCAAATGAGAACTGGCAAGTATAATAATAAAACTTAAAACCTTCTACATATACATGACTACACACGCGCACGCACACACACACGCGCGCATATAATATATATATACACAGTGAACGAGAGTGTAACAATAAAGTACTAGAAACTACGTCGACGAAGAATTTTTAGATATGTAGAAACAGGCGAAAAGGTTAAAACAACAATCTAAGACAAAATCAAAGCAGAATTCCAAAATATTTTTATAGCAAAAATGAAAAGAAAAGCCATTCACTCGCGTGACGGAACAAATACAATGACACACACACACAAACATACAGACACACGCACCCACGTATGTGTGTGTGTGTGTATATACGACGGGCCTCCACACAGTTCTCGTCTACCAAGTTCATTCATAAAGCTTTGGTCATCTTGGGGCTATAGTAGAAGACACTTGCCCAAGGTGCTGTGCATTGGGACTGAACTTGAAGCCATATGGTTGCAAAGTGAGCTTCTTGACCACACAGCTATGAAAACAAATGCTTACATTATATGTCGACTTTGTTGCCCACACGTGATTATCTTTAACGGTTGCCCCAGTCCTTGTCAGGCGCGTTTATAGTCACAAAGACCATAGAGTTGTTAGTTTTATTCACTGAGAATTATACCGACACTTTTACATAAAAACGGATCAGTGGTTTAAGCATATTCCAAACAGGTATGACTACATTACCATTATAGCCATTAAAAACTTGACTGTGTGAGAGGAAGCTTGCTTCTCAACCACTTGCTTCCAGGTTCGGTCCTACTGTGTAGCACCTTGGTCGAGTATCTTCTCCTATAACCTCGGGCTATGATGGATTTGATAGACAGAAACTGAAAGAAGCCCGTCCTCTATTTGTGTGTGTGTGTGTGTGTGTGTGTGTGTGTGTGTGTGTGTGTGTGTGTGTGTGTGTGTGTGTGTGTGTGTGTGTGTGTGTGTGTGTGTGTGTGTGTGTGTGTCTGTATGTCTGTCTGTCTGTTTGTGTCTGCATGTATGTGTGTGTATTTGATCCCCACCAGCGCTTGACAACCAGTGCCAGTTTGTTTCACACTCTGTAACTTAACGGTTCGATAAAAGATACCGGTAGAATAAGTACCAGACGTTAAAAAAAAGTACCGGGTTCGATTCATTCAATTAAAACTTCTTCAAGGCAGTACCCCAGCATGACCGCAGTCTAATGATTGAAACAAAAGATAAAAGATAATGTCGTATATGTGGTATTGCGGTGGTGTTGGTTGTTGTGTTGTTGTTGTTGTTGTTAGTAGTAGTAGTAGTAGTAGTAGTAGTAGTAGTAGTGGTAGTAGTAGTAGTAGTAGTAGTAGTAGTAGTAGTAGTAGTAGTGGTAGTAGTAGTAGTAGTAGGACAGCAGCAGCAGCAGCAGCACCAGCAGTAGTAGTAGTAGTAGTAGTAGTTGTTGTTGTTGTTTTTGTTACTTTGTAGTAGTGATAGAGGTAGTGGTAGTGGTATTAGCAGTGACGCTAGTAGCGGTAGTGATGGCAGTGGCTAAAAGGACACTGATGGACACCGGCAACGATGACGATTATAAAGAAGAGTGAAGCAGAAAGACTGATGTCTTTGATATTAGCATAAAACATTGATGCATAAAGATATAAATGGACAATACCATGTCTGTCGACACCACAACACTAGTATCACATCATCACCACCAGCATTATCATCAGAGCTGACACCACCACCACCACCACACCATCACGGAAGTCAGCACCGCCACCATCCCATCACTAGAACAACCCCTGCCACTACCACCAACACTATCATAAGCACTGTCGTCAGAACCAACACCGCCACCACTCCACCACTCCCTCACCGGAGCCATGACCAACATTGCCACCTACCCACC
>NC_068994.1:30953150-30954097 GCF_001194135.2 Octopus bimaculoides
TACTACTACTACTACTACTACTACTACTACTACTACTACTACTACTACTACTACTACTACTACTACTACAGCTGCTGTTGCTACTATCATCACTACTGCCGTCACTAATCAAACCACCACCACCACCATTACTACTATAACCACTCACCGCCACCTCCACTACTATTACCGTCATCATTACCACCACCAACCCTACTACTACTACTACTACTACTATTTGCTGATATAAACAACCACTACAACTCACACTACCTCCCATGCCACAATCACTTCCACTACTGCCACCACTGCTACTATCATATTGCCACCACAAACACCTTTACCAACACCGACACCACCATCAGCACATCATGATCTTTATCAACAACAACAACAACAACAACAACAACAACAGCACTATGACCACCAGTACCAACACCGCCATCGCAGCCAGCAACACAACTAACATTCCACGACGATCACGACGACATACGTTAAAGGTTCTTAAAATAGTGTTAGAGTTACTCTTCTCCTCGATGACTCATCGACAACAACAACGTCAACAATGTCAACAACAACAACACCAAGAACAGTAACCACAAATAAACGGTGACAGCTGCAGTAAATCCAGTCATAAATGCAACAGAAGCAGTAACAGACAGGGCAGCAACAGGAAGGCAGTGGTACATAAGGCAGAATAGAACAACAGCAGCAATAACCAGGGCAACAGCAGCAATAACCAGGGCAACAGCAGCAATAACCAGGGTAACAGCAGCAATAACCAGGGCAACAGCAGCAATAACCAGGGCAACAACAGCAATAACCAGGGCAACAGCAGAAATAACCAGGGCAACAACAGAAATAACCAGGGCAACAGCAGCAATAACCAGGGCAACAGCAGAAATAACCAGGGCAACAGCAGCAATAACCAGGGCAACAGCAGCAATAACCAGGGCAACAGCAGCAAC
>NC_068994.1:30954189-30954749 GCF_001194135.2 Octopus bimaculoides
AAATAACCAGGGCAACAGCAGCAATAACCAGGGCAACAGCAGAAATAACCAGGGCAACAGCAGCAATAACCAGGGCAACAGCAGCAATAACCAGGGCAACAGCAGCAACAATATACACGATAACAGCAGAAGTAAACACGACAAAAGCAATAAACACAATAATAAACACATTAATAGCAATACACACAAAAACAGCAGCAATAAGCACAACAATAGCAGTAATAAAAAAAACTCAAGAGGCGCAGGCGTGGCTGTGTGGTAAGAAGATTGCTTCTCAACCACATGGTTCCGGTTTCAGTCCCACTACGTGGCACCTTCGGCAAGTGTCTTCTACTATAGCCTCGGGCTGACCAGAACGTTGTGAGTGGATTTGGTAGACGGAAACTTAAAGAATCCCGTCGTGTTCTCTATGTGGCTTGTGTGTGTTTTGTACCTTGTTTACCATTTTGTCCATGTTGTTTTGCAACGTCATGTACCCAGATATGCATCTATATATACATCTAGATGAAGGTATGTACATACATGTACATATATATGCATATACTCATATATATATATAT
>NC_068994.1:30955879-30964658 GCF_001194135.2 Octopus bimaculoides
TGATGATGATGATGACAATGTTTTCGGTGATGGTAGTAGCGATGATGATGATGATGATGATGATGATGATGATGATGATGATGATGATGATGATGATGATGATGCCGCTGCTTCTCTTGCTGCTGTTGCTGATCCTGCTACATCAGTAGCACCTTCAGTCACTATGACAACTGTAGTTCTTCTGTTGCAACCTATCTCTACCCTGTACCTCAATGCAATTCTGCACCATTTATAACAACCCTGTTTTGTAGTCAGACCAGCGAGTGTGAAGTGTTGGCTGTGTGTGTGTGTGTGTGTGTGTGTGTGTGTGTGTGTGCGTGTGGATAGATAAGATAAATAAGACAGATACATAAATAGATTATAAGTACATGCATGTAATAGTACGTATGTATATGTATGCATTATATATATAAGTATATATATCATTGTGTGTATATATGTATGTATGTATGTAGGTAGGTATGTATGTATGTATGTATATGTATATATATATATATATGTGTGTGTGTGTGTGCGTGTGTGTGTGTGTGTGTGTGTGTGTGTATGGTACAGTGAATATATTGTCGTCTAAATTACGCAAAAATGAAAGTAACACTGACATCTCATTTTAACTAACATATTTACCAAAATTACATAAAAATATCATGAAATACTAGGGAGTAAATTTATTCAATAAAATCGCCATTGGCTTCAACCACGGCCTCCAAACCACTTCGGAATCTCCTGCAACTCTTTTGGGCGGTCTCCTTGTTTAAGTTGGTGAATGCTGTCATAATCCTTGCCTTCAGTTCATCTTTGGTATTACAAAGAGTTTTCTTGGTCGCTCGCTCAGCTGTACCCCACACACACTAATCAAGGTGGATGCAGTCTGAGAAGTTAGGTGGCCAGATGTTAGGCGTGATGTGGTCGCAGAGATTGTCTAACAGCCATGACTGGGTTCTCCTGCTTGTGTGGCATGGTGCAGAGTCCTGTTGTCAGATATGGGGTCTTCCAGCAGCCACCCTCTTGACCTAGGGCAGCACTACGTCCTCCAAGCACTTGACGTAGGCCTCCGTGTTAAACCTGATGCCGTGTCGGAAGATGAATGGGGGAATAACGTCGCCGTCACTAGTGATCAATCCAAACACCATAATGTTGACTGGATGTTTGATTTTTATCACTCTCGGTACGTGTTTTGGAGACACGGCAACCCGACAGTTATTCTGTGTGTTCACCGTCTGTTCATATAGGAGCTTCCGGTGCGAATGCCAAGTAGTATAGCATATCGTTTCTAAATTCATGGCAGAGTGAATTCTTTTCTACTCTTTTCTACACAAGGCCCGAAATTTTGGGGGAGGGGACCAGTCGATTAGATCGACCTCATACAGACATACATATATACAGACATACATATATACATACATACATGCATACATGTATTCGTGAGCAATTTTATTAAGCCATAAATGGAAAGTTTTATTGAATAGCATGTACCTTTAAAATATGAGTACATATACTGTTTTTCTAAAATTTTGTTCTCAATTCATACAGACTTACATACATACATATCTGTGTGTGTGTGTGTGTGTGTGTGTGTGTGTGTGTGTGTGTGTGTGTGTGTGTGTGTGTGTGTGTGTGTGCACGAGTGCGAGTGTGTGCGTGTGTAACACCTTTTGAATCAGTATTTTATGGATTGTCGAGACAGATTTAACTGATTCCCTGCCTGAACATATATACAGCAGTGGTTTCTACACTTTTTGGGACTGCCGCCCCCTTGGCACCCAGGCCACATTCCCAGCGCCCTCCTTTCACCACCACAAACATAGACCATTTTCTGCAGCAAATTCAAAACAACTGTATTTCACAAAAAAAAAATATCCATTTATTTTGTTTTTACATCCATCTCCCCCTTTTGGCCACTCCATTATCACTCCAGTTTTCTCTACTACTCCCTAGATCTTTCCACCGCCCCCAGGTAGAGTGTGGGGGAGAGAAAAGGAATCAGGAGATATGATCCGAATTGCTTGCCACAGAGTTTGACTCCACTGAAAAAAAACCAAGTATCAAGTAGTGATGTAAACTGAATTCTACGTTAACTCATATGTGTTATCTAGGCAATAATGGTTTAGAAATTGTAATGATGACATTTAATACAGTTGGGGATTCGTTTGAAAGATATGACTGACGTTTTTAAAAGATCGAATAGCAGAAATAGAGTAGGATGTCGCATGAAAGAATCCCAAGACGGATTTCTGAAGCCGAGCCAACTGGTACGAGACTAAGGATAGATTAAAAGCGAAATGGTTGGATAAGATCCATAGTCCCAGTTGATCACACTTGAAACTGCAACAAGAAAGTATAATGATCGTTGCTTCTGATAGGAGCCTATGAAAGAGTCGACTGAGGACCCTACACACACGACCCTCCCAGGAATAGTGGGCGGAGAAGAGGGATGGATGAAGGGATGGATACTCCTTTCAGTTATCGGTGGTGTTTGGTGATCTGAAACATGGCATTAAAAAGCAAACTGGATGGTTTTGGTCAATGGTGCCGATTTTAGATAATAAGTATTATATAGAGCCAGTCTGTTACTACTACAAATGTTTAGGATCGTTTGTAGCCGCCAATAATATCAAACAGCATTGGTCCATGTCATCGATTAACGTGATTTAGCACTGCATTAAGGTTCTAGTCTGCAATACACGGTAAATAAGTTGTCAAACATCACATACTCAGTCTCCTGCTTACATCACATCAACAAAATAACAAATGAACAGAACAAAAGGGAAATGTAAATTGCTTAAATAATATTGAACAGTCGTCGCCTCTTTCCTAGCATACTGTATTCAACATCATGTACAGCTGTGTTCTGTTTTATCTATTTTATCTGAAATTGAACAAAAAGATCTAAAACAGATGTGCTCTCATATATGACTTATAATAATAATAATAATAATAATAATAATAATAATAATAATAATAATAATAATAATAATAATAATAATGGTTAATATAGAAAGGATATAGAGTCAAAATTAAAAGAGTGCCATTTGTTATCTTGTGAACAATATTTCGACATCTCGCATGTCTTCAACTGGTTCAAAAAATAAATTTGTCAATCTACTTCATTTTGGTTAATATAGAAAGGATTGAGGTAACTCCTCCTGAAGATAAAGAGTCACAATTAAAAGAAGAGTGCCATTTGTTATCTTGTGATAATAATGATAATAATAATAATAATAATAATAATAATAATAATAATAATAATAATAATAATAATCCTTTCTACTATAGGCACAAGGCCTGAAATTTGGGGGAGGGGGATAGTCATCGACCTCAGTATTCAACTGGTACTTAATTTATTGACCCCGAAAGGATGAAAGGAAAAGTCGACCTCGGGGGAATTTGAACTCAGAAGGTGCCAAAAAACTCTTCTACTGCGGACAGCCGAGATTCTGTGATTGGTGCTTAAGTATTGAGTGTTGTCCAAGAAACTTAAGGCCTAAGTATCAAGCCTCATAATCTGTGGAAAGAGTCCACTTTCGCAGAATTAACCAGAGCAAGTAAGATCGAAAGCTCTGAGAAGTAAAACATAATAATGGTTTCAAATTTTGCCACATTGGCAGCCATTTTGTGGGAGGGGACAAGTCGATTACATCGACCCAAGTGTTTCGCTGGTACTTAATTTATCGACCACGAAAGGATGAAAGGCAATTTGAACTCTGAACGTAGCGACGGGCGAAATAGCGTTTAGCATTTTGCCCGGCTTGCTAACGATTCTGCCAGCTCGCCACCTTAATCACAATCATAATAATAATAATAATAATAATAATAATAATAATAATAATAATAATAATAATAATAATAATTATTATTATTATTATTATTATTATTATTATTATTATTATTATTATTATTATTATTATTATTATTGTTGTTGTTGTTGTTGTTGTTGTTGTTGTTGTTATCACAATTGTTATTATTATTATTATTATTATTATTATTATAAGGCGGTGAGCTGGCAGAATTGTGAGCACGCCGGGCAAAATGCTTAGTGGCATTTCATCCGTCTTCATGTTCTGAGTTCAAATTGACTTTGCCTTTCACACTTTCGGGATCGATAAAATAAGTACCAGTTGAGTATGGGCTCGATGCTATCGACTTACCTCTTCCTCAAAATTACTAGCCTAGTGCCAAAGTTTGAAATCGTTGTTGTTGTTGTTGTTGTTGTTGTTGTTCATATACACACAACAAATTAGACTGCTAGAAAAAAAAATACTAACATCGAGCTACAATAAGTAACCTTAGATCTATCTCTTTTTCATTCTTACTAAGATGCTTCAAATCATCCATGTAGAGCAAATGGTTAATTTTTCTCTTACTATTTCTGAGCTGATTCCCTGCTTTTGCCTTACTTAATACTAAACTGAGAGGATCAAACATAAGACAAATATTAAAGGAGGATAACGAGTCCCCTTGAAAAATTATTCTCTTGATATTAACTTTCCCTAAGACTGTGTCACCTGAGTAGATGTCTTTCCATTTCTTCATGCTAAAGCTAATTAATTCTCTTATGTTGTCTGCTATACTGAATATACTCAAACATTCACTTATCCATGAGTATGGAATCATATCTTATAATCTATCCATGATATTGTTAGATCTTTCTTTCAAGCTTTTACTTCATTTAGAACTGATTTGTCTATGTATAATAGATCAGGTCTTCCTCGAGCCTTCTTCCTGCAACCTTTCTGTTCTTCTGGCAGTAAATTCTGGTTGTCAAGGTGCTCGTACATGCTTTCTGAAAGCATTCCTCTTAACAGCTTCCACACTAATAGCGAGTGGCTGGTCTATAATTGCTAGTTGTATTACCCTTAATGTTATCTTTCATAAGGAGTATTGTCCTCCCTCTGGTCATCCATCCTGGTATTATTCCTCCAGTAAGACAATCCTGAAGTTGTTCTCTCAGCTTCCCATGTAAACTACTAAATTTCTTTAGCCAATACCCTTGAACCAAATCTGGTCCTGGGCCCTTCCAATTTGGCATTTTTCCAAACACTTTACTCATTAATGCACTAGTTAGTCTTAAATCTGGATTCTTTTCACTCACTCGTTCTTCCCTCAGTTTCTTTAACTACACTGCATCTTCATTATGATTAACTGGCTTATCCCAAATATTACTCCAGAACTTCCTAGCTTCTTCTGCATTAAGTTTCTTATCATCAGTACTTCGTTTTCTACTATTTATTTGGTTATAAAGACTCCTCTGGTCTGTCTCAAATAAGCTGTTCTGTTGATACTGATCTATTCTTTTCTGATATCTGGAGAGCTTACCTGCTACTGCTATGATACGCTGTTTCAACTCTTCCATGACTGTCTCAAATCCTTTCTCTTTGACTAAGTATCTTTTCTCTAGAGAAGATTTGCATCTTGTGTTTCCTAACTTGTTCAGTTTTCAGGCTTCTATTGTACTCAGATCTTGTCTTAAAGTCAACGCTTTATTTTGTAATCTCCTTTTCCACATTTGCTCTTTTCTTAATCATTCCTTGTGGATTTTTCTAGTAACTACTTCTAGTAACTACTACCTTTCCTGCATAGATCAATAAGTTAGTGTCTCCTATATTTTTAGTATCTGTCCTACTGATAACAGAATCTGCTTTCCTAGTCATAGCCAGTGGCTTCCTTCTGTTTGTACCTTCTAATGCTGGCAATCTTTTTCTTACTTCTTTACTCATTAATTCCTGCAACTCATCTAAAATCTTCTGATCTTCTTCACTTAAATCACTTAAGTCGCTGGTGCCAGTTGTCTCTTCGTTATTGGTAGCGCTATTGTTATATTTTTCTTTAGGTTTTTCTTTGGTTTGAGCTGTATCTCTTACAATGTTGTTTGTCTTTCCTACTGCCTGATCTTTCTTTTCCTGTTCTCTTGTGATTTCTTCTACCTCCAATTCTGTCATCCACTTTCTTCTCCGAATAGCATTAGCTCGATCTATTAATCTGTTTTATCCTTATGTCGCCAATATCGTTGTACTGTTGATATTGTTGACGATAGATAAAGAATACTTTGTAACAGTGCTATAACAATACAAAATAGAAACAGCGCAGTGTCAAACACGTAACGAGCCAACAATCTTTTACGAACCAACAATCAATATTTCCAACGCACTAACTCGAACTGTAAACTATACCAAGACTTCGAAGACCAAACGACGAACTGCCGACTACGTCAGACCACTATTATCTATGTGCGGTGGTCCCGTCTATTCTCACCACAACATAATCTCTGCTCAGTCACTTTAAACATACCCTTCTCTACTCAAAGTGTTAACATCTGTTTTCTATAGCTCCTTCTTTTAGGTTCAATTTCTAAGTAACACTGTATCACTATCCTGTTTTCTTCGCTGGTCCACATCCTCCTCCTTATTCTATTATCTGCTGATGTTGTATTAGTATAACAACTGTGGTCAGTTTACATCTTTACTGAACCACTGCCAAGCGAGAGGCCCTCCCTTAAAGGTCCAACTTCATTTTCATTGTTACAGTCAGAGTTTCTACGGAAACTCCTGTCCCTCATAAACTGAGGTAAGGTAACGTTCGTCACCAACGTCATCACCACTTTTATTTTTCGACATCTGATAGTTTCAACCAACTTTCTGTTGTATCTTTGTGCAGATGAGGTGGTGGGTACCGCATTTTTTTTTTCTTTGGCGGGGTTGATATTGTATTGCATCAGTATGTTTTGGTATGGGATTTGGTTTGAGTCTTCTGTTGTATTAGTTTTTGTATTGCTTGTTGTTTGCGCAGCGCAGGTTGTGTTCTTCTATTGGGTATCAGGCTTTTATGGCACATGTTATTGGCTTTGTTCGTTTTGTTGGGTATTTACTGTATGAGTTTATTCCTGTATGTTTTTGGAGGAGTGCTGCATACTAGTGTGTGTAGATCATAAATCATCCATTTCATAGTATTCGTGGTTCTTTGTCCATCGTTTTCTTGTTTTGGTTGGTTTTGTCTACCAGATCCACTCACAAGGCTTTGGTCGGCCCGAGGCTACAGTAGAAAACAGTAGACCAAGGTGCCACATAGTGGGACTGAACCTGGAAACATGTGGTTAGGATGCAAGCCTCTTACCACACAGCCACTCCTGATGTTTCTTTCGTATTTATAATTATTATTGATGAATAAACGAGAGACCGAGAAGAAACAGCAATGTGCATATATATAGAGGTCTTATATAAATATGGATGTATATGTAATTAAAATTCTAAATTTCATATTTTACTCACACGTCTGCAGTTTTCGTATAGAATTATTGCAGTCCATGTGTTTATATTTTCAGGCGCGTGTATATATATATATACTCCATATAAGAAAAATCTTTCAGTTTCCTGAGATGGCTTACATTAAAACATTGTTTTCTTTCATTGTTCTTGCAGATTCTTAATTCCTGCTTCATGATAGTTTCAGATTTGATCTATCTTCGCGGCAGCTCACTGTCACACGTCTATGCTGTTTGCTATTATTATTATTATTATTGTTCAGTAGTTTTATTTTTATAACGTGCTTTCACTTCACTACCGAGCGCAGCTCTGTCCGCTTTGGGTATGTGCTGTGGTTTGCTGTGGTGCTCTTATGTTTACTGTATTGAAAGTGTTTTGCGTAGAATGTGTGCAGTACCCAGTAGTGCAATTTTCTGTATGTTATATCTATTTGTTATATTATTATTATTATTATTATTATTATTATTATTATTATTATTATTACTACTACTACTACTACTACTACTACTACTACTACTACTACTACTACTACTACTACTACTATTATTATTATTATTATTATTATTATTATTATTATTATTATTATTATTATTATCATCATCATCATTATTATAATTATTATTAGTATTATTATTATTATTATTATTATTTATTAGCTACAAGGGATCGTGCATACAAATAAAATTAATATTAAAATATATCGGCTATGAAATATGCATGGGATGGACAAGAGAAAAAAGTTATATACAAACGAGATGTAGGGTTAGGTTGTCGTATAATAAACAATAAAAAGTTTTATATTTTAACAACATACATACATACATACATACATACATACAAACATACATACATACATACATACATGCATGCATGCATGCATACATAAACACAGGCGTGGTTGTGCTGTGAGAAATTTGATGCCCGACCACATGGTTCCCGGTTCAGTTACACTGTGCAGCATCTTGGGCAAGTGTCTTCTACTAAAAGCCTGGGCCAACCAAAGCCTTGTGAGTGGATTTGATATGTAAAAACTGAAAGAAACCTGCTGACTGCATCAAAACCCTGGAATTCCCGAACCAGGTATTCATTCGATTTGATCGTGGGGACGCAGAAATACTCTTGGTTAGTATCAGGGCGCACAGTAAGAACCACCGTGTGTGAGAGGTCAGACGTTGTTGTAACAGTATCCTTCAAGGAGAGGGACCTAACCGTTTGGAAGCGGACAGTAAGATACAACTTTCGTCTGATCAGCAACCGGATTGATAAGGCATGCGAGCGGTCATGGGTGGAAAGTCAGAAATACCACTGGCAGCAAGGAAAGAGAAGGGGACAGCAATTGTCCGTGAAGATGGAGCAATTACCATGTATGTATGTATGTATGTATGTATGTATGTATGTAGGTAGGTAGGTAGGTAGGTAGGTAGGTAGGTAGGTAGGTAAGTAGGTAGGTAGGTAGGTAGGTAGGTGTGTCTTTGCGTTTGTCCTTCACCACCGTTTGACACCCGGTTTTGACTTGCTTACGC
>NC_068994.1:30964858-30966562 GCF_001194135.2 Octopus bimaculoides
ACACACACACACACACACACACACACACACACACACACACACACACACACATATATATATATATATATATATATATATAAATATAAAATGCGAAGTGAAGTTTTAAATGTTTACGGCATTTGCTTCCATCACGGAAGTGGAGGAAGTTTTAGAACAGAAAATGTTTTTTCAAAACAGGATTTATACAAATACGTACATTGCAATAGTAATTTAAGTTGGTAGAGGATATATAAACTCATTCTCTAAATAGATTCCACGCCCCTTCAACGATTTCCGTTGTTCTACCGATGTTTATATTTTCCGGCGTAAGATACACTCTCTCACACATACTCACGCGCGCATTATATCATTCAGTGTTAGATGTTACATTGACTTGTGTGAGATGCAAGCAATAATAGGGCTATATAAAAATATGGCTCGGTTTTCGTGAAAAATGAATAGATGAATGCTTGAAATTAAGTGGATCTCGCATGTGGTTCGATTTTCACTTCGATTCCTTTTCTTTTGTTTTCTCTCAAGATGATCTCTCTATTTTTTATATTTAGGACATCGGAGAGTCCGATTGAGTAAAAATAAAGAACATCTTTTTTCTCTAACATCCTTAGAAAACAAAGTATAATTTCTAATAATTTACACAAAATGTCGGCTTTTATACAACACGGATCCCACTGAATTGCTCTCATCAACCTTATCTCTGGAAGCATGTTTAAAACATTGGCAGGATAATTATAGCATAACACAAAATACTTTACTTAAGCCCTTCGCTTCCAATGGATCGTAGACCACCGACGACTTTTATCCGCTGCTCTTTATTTTGGGCATATGTTTCCCTGAAGGAAGGCCTTCCTCTCTCAGGTCTTGGTTTTGAATAGCCAACTAAGTTTCTGTAACTTTGCTTCATTTTTTTACTAGGTAGGGGTGTTTGGGCCCTACACAAACCCATTTTTACCTCTAGGCAGTCCATATTAGCCTGACCTCTGTCCTTTAACCTATCCAGATTGACAGACCTCCACCAAGAGCTTGCGCTCCACTGGTGTGGTTCTCAGAGTCATTGAGACACATGGACCACCACACCACACCACAACAAGACCAGGACCTTGTGATGGTTCAGGCAAAATGCTTTGCAGTATTTCTTTCGACTTTTTACGTTCTCAGTTCAAATCTCGCCGAGATCAACTTCGCCTTTTACCCTTGCGGATACGATAAAATATAAAATACCAGTCAAGTATGAAGGTCGACGATATCAACTAAACTCTCAACCGAAAAATTGCTGGCTTTCTGCCTAAATTAAAAATCATTATCGAATATCTTCTTCCTTGAAATATTTCAATTATTGAATGTCCACGTTTAATTAAAATATAATCAATAACGTTACCAAGTTCAGTGGTAGCATCTTCGTTTATTGTTGTAATTTCATTGCTTCTACGAATAAACCAACGAATAGGGAACAGCATTTATTAAGCTATAATTTGCATTTATAAACAACTTATTCAGTGAAGCTTTCATAATTAACAATTAACTATTTTATTTACATAAAATCCGATTGTAGTAGATTTGATTAACTCCCCTGACAATTCTAGGGACCCTAACAGTAAACAATTACGTTACTCACACAAACGCGCACGCGCGCACACACATATACATACATACATACATACATACATACATACATGTATATATATATATAGGTATAGAGTTATAGAG
>NC_068994.1:30966572-30970842 GCF_001194135.2 Octopus bimaculoides
TATATATATATATATATATATATATATATATATATATATCCGTCTCGGAGATTTTAATGGTAGTTGAAAAGATATTAGGGTCTATTTCTAATTCAGTTCGTGGCGAGGCACTTAGCTGACCCTGATTATAATTATGTATATAATTATAGAATATTATATATATATTAAAACAGGAGATTGGAAAAATCTTGGTATTATTTATTCATCGTTACACGTGTTTCATTTGTTAGTATGTGTTGCATAATGTATGATTTGATTCTCTGTCTGAAGATTTTCTAAGAGGAAATATCTTACATGTAGAATTTTATAACTCCTATTAGCAAATGAAACACGTGTAATGGTGAATAAACAGTACCAAAATGTTTCCAGCAGCTTGCTTTGATATTATTCTGCAGAAAATATTTACCAGTATTTTCACCACTTATGCATGCCTCACACAAATTTAACATCAACATACGAATGTGGAATACTGAAATAAGCGGATGTACTTCAATAGGACATGAGTTGGATTCTAATCCTATCTAAATAATACACACACACACACACACACACACACACACACACACACACACACACACACACACACACACACACACACACACATAACATTCATACATGCGCACATACATCACTGTGCCGACCGGACTACTGGATTTTTTATAGACGCCTGGTCACAGTGCGCTTCTTCCCATTTTTTTTGTTTTTTTTTGTTTAACGCGCAGAACTCCATTCCATCGTAGGGTTACCCATTTGCAGCTGAATGAACTGGGCCAATGTGAAATGAAGTGCTGAAGTGTTTTCCCCAAGAATACAACGCACCGCCTGGCCCGGAAATCGAGACCACGACTTTATGATCGTGAGTGCAACATCCAAACCACCAGGTCACACGCCTTCATACATGCACACACACACTTACGCACGCACACACGCTCGCGCGCGCTCACACATACATACGCACACATTATTACTATTTTTATGCCCCCACATGAAATAAAAATTAGCTCAATCATTAGAGACTAACACACACCCACTCTAACTCGTAACGTAACACGCATTGTTAATACATACTCATAACAACGCACAGACGCACATAATTCTCCTTCTGATATGACTGAACGAAACGACAAAGTCATTATAAAACTGGACTCACAAAACGCAGTGTTAATGGCGTCATGTTTATTATGTATTGAATTTTAATGACTGCGGGAATTGTGACTGTGTAATGCTGACATTCTTATCGTTTACTGAATTAGACATGAAATTCCCTGCACAGGATTAGTATTTAATTATTGAGTTAGAAATCATTTACTTCATACATTCAATAATTAACATTTGTACTTATATGTGTGTGTATATATATATATATATATATATACGCTATAGAGCAAAAATATAAAATCCTCGGAAGGTAGAAAGATAGGGTATTTCCACTGAGAAATGCTATATATATTAGATGTACCCGCCGTGACCGATTGGGTCACAACCACTCCAAGGTGAAAATGTCGATGCGCGGCGGAAAGGAAAAAATACTATCTCGAACTTCATGCAATCAAATTCTTAAATAATACAGTTCCCTTGCCTTTGATGTGGCAACATAAACATGACCAGGTGTTTCTTCTTTGAAAACGTTCAAATGGCCTTCAACTTTTTTCCTCGCTCTCTTCTTTGCCATTCTTTATTACAACCGTTTCAAGTGAAATATATGGGTACTTCAGCATAAAGTAATGTTTTTGCAAAGTCATCATTGATGCACAATGAAAAGAATTCTGTCAATGTTGTTCTCATATGTCGTTCATTGACATCCATATATATATCCCCATTATTTCTGAGCAATACTCTTTGTTCGTCTGGTAGATGAACTTGGAGTTTCGTTATTGCGGGTGCTTTTTCATGAATTGAAAATCCTAAAACGGACACAACTCATTCGGAATGCCTAATATACCCACCCATTAGATATTGACTAATTTCATTATCATTGTTTATTTGAACAGCAGCTTAATCATTTCCTTTCAGCGTGTACTTGACGTTGTACTTGACGTTGTACTTAATTTACTTTACTGAGGCAACGATTTCAACGTTGCAGTGGTATTTAAATACTCCTAAAAGAGTTTTATCATAAGGTACAACCCATTTGTCGTTCGTTTTTTCATTCTTATGAGATTCAACTCTTCCCATTGCAACTGATCTTCGTCTATAAAGAGATAGTCCCTCTGTCTTTCTGCTTTTTGATTAAAATGATAAAAATTAATATTTTATTTTGAATAAAACAGTAATCGTCCACATTAAGAAAAAAAAATCAAGTACCCGTGATTAAAAAAATATCGCATAAAAATATAGGGAGAATTCCTCTTTCAATTCACAGCACTCCGAAAATTGTATAAATGATTAAGGGGAAAAAAAGAAAGTAAGAAAAAAGGACGGAGGGGCGTAGCTCCGACGACTCTTTGAAGTGTCGACATTTTCAACTTGATTTTATTCTTCTTAAAAGGGAAAATGGATATTTTATTTGTAATCTTTATCATCTTAATCAAATGGCAGGAAAACAGACAAAATTTGAGTTTTAATATTATATATATTACTCATTTATAACTGAGTAAACTGGACCAACGTGAAATGAAGTTTTTTTACTCAAGAACAAAACGCACCGCCCGGTCGGGAATCTAGACCACGATCTTGTGTGCAATACCCCAGCCACTAGGACACACGCCTTTCACTTATATAACATCGATAAAAGAATCTTGTGACTTTGCCGGAATAGAATACAAAAGGTTATTATATATAATAATCATTTCTGCTATAGGCACAAGAGCTGAAATTTTGGGGGAAGAGGATAGTCAATTACATCGACCCTAGTGTTTCACTGGTATTTAATTTATCGACCCCGAAAAGATGAAAGATAAAGTCGACCTCGATGGAATTTGAACTCAGAACATGAAGACTGGACGAAATGTTGTTAAGCATTTCGCTTGGCGTGCTAACAATTCTGCCAACTCGCCGCCTTATTCTTAAGATATAATAATACCAGGCATTTATCAGTGATAGCAGTAAATAGATAACATGCTTAGTATTGATAAGACAATTTTCTGAAAAGGATTTTGAGAAATGGTATCATATTTATGGTTCGTACATGAACTAGCCTAATCTGTTTTGTTAACAAAGCATTTCTAGCCATGGAAGAGGATATTGTAAACGAAACAGATTTCAAGCTCGAAATGTAGAACCTGATTACATGAATACAAGAAAGGCAAGAGCAACCTGTGAATTTGTACCCCAATTTCAGAGGCCTTGCTATGAAAACTTGAAGAAAAACGATGAAAGCATTGAAAACGAGAAGGATTTGAAAGGCTTTTATGAAAAATATCCGGCTGCATCTGACAATTTCGGTAAGCCTGTACATACATATATGCAGACAGACAAACAGACAGATAGATATTTATTATTCTTATACTAGAATGTTGCTGCCAGTGACTTCGAAGTTTCAGCCAGTTAAGCTATCGTCGGACTGCAGTCTTGTATAAGAATAACTAATTTGCACTCTACAAAAATATGGAGTAACCTGGGTCGATGTATTCAATTTGCCTATCCCTCGAACTTGCTGGTCTTGTGCCAAAATTTGAAATCTTTATAACTGAATATAAAAACAAACATTAATATAGATAGATAGATAGATAGATAGATAGATAGATAGATAGATAGATAGATAGATAGACAGACACATATACACATGGTTTTAAAAAACACCCCTGTTTATATTTCTATTTAAACGTTTGTTCTCTATTGTCATTCTACTTTAAAAAAAAACAGCCTAAGCAATCTATTAGAACACAGTTATAACTCATCCCTACCAATCTGTATATTTAATACTGCTTCCTCTACCTCTAAAAACATACCTACCTTGCCTGTGCTCTACTACCCCTCTCCAATCCCTATATGTTTGCACAATCTACCCGCTTTGCTTAATTTAGCTTCTATTCTTTAACCACATGCCATCTGGCTTGGATTTGTTTACGAAGATTCTTTGAGATCCATCAAGGCCCGAGAGAAATAAATAAATAATTACTCTGCATGTGCATTTAGGACTGTGTGTACATAGTGTGTGGGGGAGGGTATTTGTGTGTATGCGTGTGTGTGTGTGTGTGTGTGTGTGTGTGTGTGTGTGAGACAAGGGGTTCTGTGTTTGAGTGTGTATGTGGGGTGGCTGTTTTTGTGTTTGTGTATGACAACTGTTTTCATATAAAGAAATGCCTTGAAATAAGTTATTGTTATTGCT
>NC_068994.1:30970852-30974454 GCF_001194135.2 Octopus bimaculoides
TGGTGGTGGTGGTGGTGGTGGTGGTGGTGGTGGTGGTGCCGGTAGTGGTGCTGCAGCTGCTACTGCTGCTGTTGCTGGTACATGTGTGGTCTGATAGTTGTATGGTGATATTGGTAGCTGTGGTGAAGTTGAGGTAGTGGTGAGGTGATAGGGATGTTGTTGGATGAGGGGTAGTGGTGATATGGTGGTGATGAGGTGATGGTGATAATGATGTCAGTAACGGAGTGTTGTTGCTGCTGCAGCTGCTGTTGTTTAATACCAAGCAGATCTGACCAAAGCAATTTCTTTGATCATAGATCTAATCGACAGACCTATGATTTACCAATAGCCACTTCAACGGTTTTTGTTCTTGTTTTTCTCAAGCTTAATGTACCTTGGACAGCACAATCCAATGTGTCTATTTTATAATGGTAGGGTGTGATTTGAGGATGATTTGGCTGTTGTTACAAGCAGGTCAAGTGATTACAGAGATGTCCCCACTCTAATTTTTTGTATGCAGTTATGTATAACGAAATATAGGTTGGTATGACTATGATATCTGCGTATGGTATACATACATATATACATACATACATCAAATATGTGTGTGTGCGAGTGTGTGTACATATATATAGAGAGAGAGACAAACAGATAGGCTCAAACACGCGCGCACATACAAACTTATAGATATAGACACATATGTGCATACATACATACATACAGACAGACAGACAGACAGATATATAGGGGTTAAGCAAAATAGTCGAACCACATTGTGAAATGGAAGTTTATTATTAATTCGAAGTCGGCCCTTTTTTATATTTTAGCATCAGTCATAACTTTAAAATGTCAAGGAATAGACTCGTACAGTTTCTGAGTGGTTGGTGGGGGAACTTTAAGCCGTTCTTCAAGTAAAAAACTACTTTTGTTCTTTCAGTGTCGATGATGGAAGGAAGCTGTTCTTCACTTACTGCTCCAAAATGCACTATAAATCTTCTATTATAATTAGATCCGGTAATTGGAGAGAACGGAGGGTCAGTTCAAGTGGTCTACTCACTTTTGTGTTCTTCGTACCAATTTTAAATAGCATGAGCCGTGTGAATCGACGCATTATTGTCCTAGATTATTGCGCTACCATCAGGGAACAATTTTGTACTATAGAGTAGACATGATCGGCTAAAATACTCAGATAACCCTTAGCGTTAACCCTGCCATGTAGAACAACTAACGGCCCCAAAAGAATTTCGTGAAATGACTGCGAACCACCTCCATGCTCCACGGTAGGGACCAAACTGTTATGGTTGAAGGCTTCTTCGCGCTCTCTCCAGACATAAACGCGCTCCGAAGTGGTAAAAGGGATGAATGACGATTCATCCGAGAAGATGGCATTGTTCCATTGACCACTTCTGATTGTCCAGGGACAATTTTATCCACTTATCAATGTTGATGGGTGACAGGAGGTGTTTAGCAATTACAGCCTTCCCATGGATTCCTACTTTATGGAGTTTACGACAAACAGTTTTGGTCGACACGGGTTGGCAAGGTGGTAGTTTAGCTTTGTTTTCATTTTTGCTGCCGTAGATTGATGGTTTTTAGAAATAGTTTTATTATCCTGCGATCCCTTTCTGTGAGCTTTGCATTCCGTCTAGAACAATGCTTGTCAGAGCAAGTTTTACCTTGGTTTTGGAATGCCAACATGATTTTTTGGAGACTATACTTCTCGAAACATTAAACAATTCAACAGTTTTAGTGACTACTGATCCAGCCAGCCACGCTACAACAATTTGTCCTCTTGGAAATCCGATATGTCATGCCTTTTAACATATTTAAATATATCTGAAAAAAAAAAGAAGAGTGAGAGAAAGAGAGGGCTATATCATGAAATAGAGGACATCCATAATGCATATGAACATATGTGTGTGATTGTGTGTGTGTGTGTGTGTGTATACACACACACACACACAAGCACACAGACTAGAATAGTTTTGAATTTTGTCATATTGCCAAATAGATAACAGAGTTAAATAAAAGGGAAAAAATGGTGTTTCCATTTTGTCCAACTCCTGTACATACGTACATGCATGCATACATACATACATCATGGCATAACAACATAATTATACATATTTACACACATAAACACACACACACACACACACACACACACACACACACACACCACACACACACACACACACACACACATATATATATATATATATATATATATATATACTATACTATACTTTTCTGAAGATATAAAACTCAACTGTCAAAATTATTGCTTCCAATATATATTAATTTCATTCTGGAATCAGTCGGTTATTTTCGGCTCAACTCATTCATTCGGTAATCAATTCCAATTTTTATCGATCTGTAAAGATCTGTTGCTCTTTTTAGCTTCATTCAAGGCTTCTTAAATAATTCATATGACTAGACTTTTGTTGTTGACTAACGGAATTTTTTGTTATCGCTTTTGTTCAGGTTTAGTTTCTCTCTCCCTCTCCTCCTCTCTCCATTTCTCTCTCTCTCTTTCTCTCCTTTTTGTAACCTTTTAAGGAAAGATAGTGTGAGGCTCCACGTTACCTTTGGACCTAGAAACAGCAGTCAAATTTCACTCAAATAAAGCCTTAGTGTCTTATACACGGAAGGACTCATTTAATAATGTAGTTCTCGAAGCATAGTGTCTGGGAAAAGTCGGTATAGCCGGGATTGAACTCTCCTTAATATTACACCTTGCTGGGGCGGCGAACTGGCACAATCGCTTGCACACCAGGCAAAATGCTTCATCGGTATTTCACCCGTCGCTACGATCTGAGTTCAAATGCCGCTGAGGCCGACTTTGCCTTTCGTCCTTTCAGTGTCGATAAAATAACGACCAGTCAAGTACTAGGATCGATGTAATCGACTAGCATCCTCCCCCGAACTTGCTGGTCTTGTGCAAAAATTTGAAACCTTGCTAAGGCGGTGAGCTGGCAAAATCGTTACCGCGCCGGACAAGATGCTTAGCGGTACTTCTTCCGTCTCTGAGTTCAAATTCCGGCGAAGTCGACTTTGCCGTTCATCCTTCCCAGGGCCGATAAAATAAGTACTTGTTGAGCACTGGGTCGACTACATTGACTTAACCTCACCCTCCAAATTTCTGGCTTTGTGCTAAAATTTGAAATCTAGTATTACACCCTTCTTAAGGCGGTGAGGTGACAGAATCGTAATTTCGCCGGACAAAAAGCTTAGCGGCATTTTATCCGTCTTTACGTTCTGAGTTCAAATTCTGCCGAAGTCACCTTTGTCTTTCATTCTTTCAAGATAGGAGAAATAAATTTCAGATGATCACTGAAGCTAACCTAATAGAATCGGCTAGCCCCCTAACCTAATGTAATCGACTAGCCCCTAACCTAAAGTAATTGACAAGCCCCCTAACCTAATGTAATCGACAAGCTCCCTAACCTAAAATTCCAGACCTTCTGTCTATAGCAGAAAGGAACATTACACCCTACTGGAACATCATGTATCAAAGATCCACGAGATCAGAGATGACATGAGGCTAAGCAACATTCAATGCCTTCTTCTTCTTCTTCTTCTTCTTCTTCTTCTTCTTCTTCTCCTCCTCCTCCTCCTCCTCC
>NC_068994.1:30976360-30977742 GCF_001194135.2 Octopus bimaculoides
TATATATATATATATATATATATATATATATATATATATATATATATGTATGTATATGTATATGTATGTGCATGTGTGCGCGCATGTATGTATGTATGTATGTATGTATGTATTTACTCAAGGAAGGAGCAGATAATGACAGGAGGATAAAGAGACAGACAGCAAAAATATATGTACACATGTGCGTGCGTGTCTGTGTATGTGTGTGCGTGCGTACGAGCGAGCGAGCGAGCGTGCGTGCGTGCGTGTTTGCATGCCTGGGTGTTTGTATATGTCAGTATATGTGAATTTGTGATTCTAGATACATAAGTAAAAAAAAAAAAAGAATAGTCTTTGAGTATGAGTTAGTAGCATGCACCGTGTTTCCGTTAATTGCATTGGGGTGCTTGTGTAATCGCGAGCAGATGCTGAACCCGTCTCACTCCCTTTCCCCCATTAGACCCAACGGAACATGCAAGGTATAACAGTTGAAAAGAAAGTAGGCTTTATAATCTTTCGGCTGCTATTTATTTTTGAGTGAGTATGAAATGATGTACCTGGCTCATGCATACAACGCACCGCTTGCTCCACGAATCGAACCCATGGCACCATGATTGTGAGCACAATACTATAATCATGTGAGTTTGAGTGTATGTGTGTGTTTCTTTCTGTATATCGATGTGCCTTCTGTCTCTTTAAACACACACACACGCACACACACATACACACATGGATGGATGGATGGATACATGCGCATGTATGTTTGAGTTTCTCATTGAGTTACAAATGCTTCCTTGCTACTCTCACCGCCATAAATACGGTGTATACATATATGTGTGTGTGTATGTGTGTGTATAATATAAAAGATATACATATAAATATATATATACATACATATGGGTATGTATACCATTCTAAGTATTACTCGATTATCAACTCGCACACGGTTAGGATTGTTTTTTCCCACACAAAAAATCTTTCACAAATGATCTCTTCACATAATATTAGTCTGTTAAATAAGAATCCAATTATTAATACTAACGTTAATTTAGCTAATACTATTTTAATTCACATATCGCTCTATATTTCTCCTTTATTGGTTTTCTGCTTATTTCTTTCCTTTACCTCTCCTATTTTCTATTGCCTACCATTGACGTTATATCTTCTAACGTTTTTTTTTTTAAACTTAATAGAGTTCCGTCCATCATTATACACAACCATCACATTCTGTTAAAATGTTTTATTGATGAGTTTGGTTTCTTTCTTTCTTTCTTTCCCTGGTGAGAAGATTACATTGCTTTTCACCATTTTATTCCTTTGGAATAATACCAATGTTGTCTTCGAAACATATGTCGGAAGTAAAAGAATCTGAATAACACCTGCGTTTAAGTCCAGTAACATAT
>NC_068994.1:30977882-30982051 GCF_001194135.2 Octopus bimaculoides
AAAACCGGTTAATCTTTAAATATATTTTTTAAAATTAACTATTCTCAGTGCATTTTCAACTTCTAATTTTTCTATGTTTCTACCCGTATGGAATAAAATAACTTTATTATATATATAGGAAGGGCATCCAGCTGTAGAAACTCTGCCAAATCAGACTGGAGCCTGGTGTTGCCATCCGGTTTCACCAGTCCTCAGTCAAATCGTCCAACCCATGCTAGCATGGAAAGCGGACGTTAAACGATGATGATGATGATGATGATGATGATATATATATATATACGACGGACTTCTTTTAGTTTCCATCTGTCAAATACACTCACAAGACTTTGGTCAACTCGAGGCTATAGTGGAAGACACTCGCCCAAGGTGACTCGCAGTAGGACTGAACCCGGAATTAAGTGGTTGGCAAGGAAGCTTCTTACCATACCACCATGTCTGTGCCTATGTGTGCGTGTGTGCTTGTGTATGTGTACGTGTACATATGTATGCACGCATATGTCTATGTGTGTATAGATATGTATGTATGTATGTATGTATGTATGTATGTATGTGTGTGTGTGCGTGTGTTTGTATGTATGTATGCGCGTATGTGTCTGCTAATGGTTAACTACCTATACCGAAGCTTATTTGTAGTTTAGTTCCTGTGGACTGAATATTTACAAGGGATTAATGGTGGATAAAACGAACAGAAAGATGGCCCAGAAATTCTTATATACAAAGTGCCAAGCTAAACAGCTGCAATTAACAGTTTTTAACGCTGGTGCTTCTTCGTCTATTTTGAAATTAATACTGTATTATCTTTCCATACCAGGTTGTTAAAGACATTCTAACTAATACATGTATTTATTTATTCTAAATGGCAATTGGTGAACGACCATAGCGTCTATGGTTACGGGTTTCCAAAGAACTGCTTATCACTGTTTCATTAGGTTTATGGTGGAAAGAAGTGCAAAGGGGGGTTTGTAACTCAGTACAAAACACACACGCACACGCAAGCACACTCACACACACGCACACACACACACATGCACACACATACACACACACAAACATACAAATACACACACACATACAGACATGCATACATACATACATACATACATACATACAAAAATACTCTGTTGATGATGTTGAAATTCCAATGAAGGTGCCTTGGATCTAGGTTAGAAACCGGTTCTTTCTCTATTGGCAAGACATCTTGAAATAAACTGAATAATGACACAGATACATACATACATACATACATACATACATATATATATATATATATATATATATATATATATATATATACATGCATATAGTATGATGGAAGTGATAGCCAGTCATAATAAGGAGTACTGATGGAATGTCCCAGTGAAAACTGCAATAAAATGTAAACATAATAGACTTGATGTAATGATTTGGGATAGAGAAGAGAAACTGTGTACAGTTGTGGAAATCAGCTGCCCAGCGGATGTTAAGATAAGGATAAAGATCAGTGAAAAAGAGAATATCTACGCTGGACTATTCAGAAATCTGCAGTTACTCTGCCCAGATTACAAGTTCAGATTTATACCTGTAATTATTGGGGCCGTGTGATATGTAAAACACTGCCTAAATACCAATCTTGAGAAATTAGGTTTCTCAAAACCAGAAAGGAAAAAGCTAATTCGAAGATTACAGATTCAATCCATCACTGGAACTGTAAAAAATCTGTAAAACTTTCCAGTTTATCATTTAAGTATATAAGAGCATACCCAGATATGCAACTATATGCATGAGAATACATACATAAAACAAAACGTACAAATCTACATACATACATACATACATACATGCATACATACATTCATACATACATACATGCATACGTACAAAAATACCCTGTTGATTTGTTGAAATTCCAGTGAAAGAGCCTTGGATCTAGATTAGAAACCGGGTCTTTATTGGCTTGAAATCTTGAAATAAAACTAAATAATGACATGCATATGTTATGCCAGTGACTTTTGTCTACCCTGTCAGGTAGGAGCAGCCTGCTAAACTCCAAAGGTACTGTCTTTACCCGATGCCCCTTCCCCTCCAATGGGTGCACCGACGAAGGGTGTAAACATCGACAAAAAAATCATTAAACCGGTATTTCGAACAAAAATACCTGGTGTGGTCTTTGTTCCGTACGGTTTATATAGACACTACCTTATCATTTGCACTGTCCTAATACAGCGAACCAGTGACTGTCCCACTGGAGACATGTAGCTAACGACGCTAATGTTCATAGATATATTGCTATACATAAAATGCAGAGTCGTCGACACGATTTTGAAAGCTAATATGAGATTGTTTTCATTATTTACACCGCTAGAGTTGGCAAGCAGACAGAATCGCTAGCACGCCGGGCGAAATGTTTAGCAGCGGTATGTCGTCTGCCGTTACGTTCTGAGTTCAAATTTCGCCGAGGATGACTTTGCCTTTCATCCTTCGGAGTCGATAAATTAAGTACCAGTTGCGTACTGGAGTCGATCTAATCGACTGGCCCCCTTCTCAAAAATGCCGGGCCTTGTGCATAGAGTAGAAAAGAATCGTCAGCAGGCCGAGTAAAATGCTTAGCAGCATTTCGTCCGTCTTTCGCCGTGGTCCACTTTGCTTTCATCCTCTTGGCATGTATAAGTACCAGTTGTGCACCAGGGTCGATGTAATCGACTTACCTTACCCCAAACTTGCTAGCCTTGAGCCAAAATTTGAAACCATTATTTACACCGCTACATGCGGTGACGTCACAGAATCGTTGGCATGTCTGAAAAAGTCTTACTGTATCTATTCCAGATTTTTACATTTTGAATTCAAAACATCGAGGTCAACTTAACTTTGCTTCTCATCCTTTCGAGATCGAGAAAATAAAGTAGCAGTCAAGTACTGGGGCCAAATTGCAGCCTTTTGCTAAAACAGAAACGGTTAATGCTTCTTCTTGGAAATTGTCATACATCACTTACAAAAACCAACGAAAACTCTACACGCGCTTCAAAAAAAAGGAATGAACATCATACATCTAAATTCATTCATCTGTGCAATGACAGCTCCATTATAACTTGTGGTTATCATGGCTATCATAGAGGTATTACTCTTTCGTAGGGCAACTCCAGTCTATGTTTGGAAGTTGGCTTTATAGATGGCAAGCTACGCATTTTCTTTACACTTTACATTATGAGCTAATTTCATTTGCTAACTAATGTTGGTAAGCTATTCAACCCTGGAGTTTATATAACGCTGAATTATTTAAAAGTGGTGTCGCACGTTGTGCATTTCCCTACGTCCTTGGGGGAAATAACTAACACTGTCTAACGGTTAACGCTTTGTGTTTAATTAATTTATAGAGATTATGTGTCCTTGTAAGAAGAGAGGGGGAGACTGGGAATTTTTTTTTTTAATTTATGAGATGACAATAGTTTCACAAGAGTGAAAATTTATTGGTAATTTGAGCTAATCACCTTTGTGAAGTGCTTTTGTTTTTAGTGGCGGTGGTGGCGGCGGCGGCAGCGGCGGTGGTGGTAGTGGTGGTAGTGGTGATAGTGGTGGTGGTGGTGATAGTGGTGATGGTGGTTGTGGTGGTGAACCTTAAGTCATATTTTAGTGAGCAGACATTTTATAAAAGCCATTCGGTCTGTTCTTGTTTTTGACACCGTGAATCCTTAACTATATTATAGAATGTCTTTTCTCTTTTATAACTTTAGTCATACACACACACACACACACACACACACACACACACACACACACACACACACACACATATGTGTGTGTGCGTATGTATGCGTGTGCGTTAGTATGCGTGTGCGTATGTATGCGTGTGCAAACGTGCAATTTGTGTGTGTGCATGACTGCTATTTTTAGCAAGTGGGGGCCACTGGTTTAAGGCTTTCCTATTTGCTCTTTTATTATTTTTAGGTGTTTCAGTCATTTGACAGCAGCCATGCTGGAGCACCGCCTTGGAGGGTTTTAGCCGAGTAAATCGACCCCATGGCTTATTTCGTAAACCTGGTACTTATTCTATTGATCATTTGTGCCGAACCGCTATGTTACAGGGACGTAAACACACCACCACCAGTTATCAAACGGTGATGGGGAACAAACACAGACACAAAGACACGCACACACACACACACACACACACACACACATATATATATATATAT
>NC_068994.1:30982740-30985726 GCF_001194135.2 Octopus bimaculoides
AAGAAGCCCGTCGTATATATGTATATATATATATATGTATGTGTGTGTATATGTTTATGTGTCTGTGTTTGTCCCTCCAACATCGCTTGACAACCGATGCTGGTGTGTTTACGTCCCCGTAACTTAACGGTTCGGCTAAAGAGACCGATAGAATAAGTACTAGGCTTACAAAGAATAAGTCCTGGGGTCGATTAGCTCGACTAAAAGGCGGTGCTCCAGCATGGCCACAGTCAAATGACTGAAACAAGTAAAAGAGTAAAAGAGTATATGCATATATCCATACATATATGTACATACCTACATCTATATGTTTACATACATGCATATATGGGTAGAGGACATCAAAAAAACGTTAAACACAGTGAGAAACGAAAACAAAGACGAAAACAGAAAACGAACTTTTTTTGAACAACGAAAAAACACAAACGGAGAAACGAGACATGCCACATACTGAGTATAACCCTTCGTCAATTGTCCCTGTCCCATCTACTCCGCGTTTCGAAGGCAAGGACAATACGCGATTTCGTTGAAACAGTCATTCCCGCAAAGCAAATTAAATTTGGAATTTTTTGCGGAGGGTGAAAGTGTTAACAAGTACAGGACAGTGAGAACAAGACAGTAAAAACAAACAGTGAGGGCTGTTAAGCTAAGACGATAGAAAAATTATCATGAACGCTAGATTGACGTGCATGAGAGAAGAGACAGAAAAAAATACGTCTTTTCTATAAGAAGGCAGTGGGCAGAAAGAGAGATCCTCTTTCGTCACGTGTCAGCGACGAGAGGGTCAAGGAGAAACAGTGAGAGAGAGATAGAACTGTGAAAGGGAGGGAAGAATAGGGAAAGGGTGGGAGTGAAAAACAGAAAGGATGAAGAACAAAAGAGGGAGATAGACAGACAGGGAAGTGATAGTAATAGTACCAGAGTGCGCATTGTAATTATTAAGATAAAACTTACTTGGAAAAGGATGCGTGGCGTTCGATCATATAATAATATGAATATGAATAATATATAAGCATATGCATATATCCGTACATATATGTACATACCTACATCTATATGTATACATATATATATATATATATATATACTGTATATATATATACGACGGACTTCTTTCAGTTCCCGTCTACCAAATCCACTCACAAGGCTTTGTTTGGCCCGAGGCTATATTAGAAGACACTTGCCGAAAGTACCATGCAGTGGGACTGAACCAGAACCATGAAGTTGGGAAGCAAACTTCTTACCGCAGTCACGCTCGCGGCTGTGTGGAACGCTTTAATCTAAGGTTCAATGTAAACTTGTATCCAAGTTAGACAGTTTCGTTTTCTAATAGGATATTGATAATCCTTTTTATACTTTTGTAATATTGGTTTCAAGTTTTGGCACAAGGCCAGCAATTTCGAGGGAGAGGCTAAGCCGATTACATAGACTCTGACGTTCAACTGGAAATTGTTTTAGCGACTCCGAAGGATGAAAGGCAAAATCGACCTCAACGGAATTTGAACTCAGAACGTAAAGACGGGCGAAATGCCGCTACTTTAGTAATATTATCGATTCGATAATCTGCTGCATTTAAAGGGACAATTGTAAAAATCATAAGCAATTCGAAAGTAAAGTTAGCTAGGGTGAAATTTACTGATATTCTGAGGGAATGACCAACTCTATACACTCACCGAGGAATCTTCTATGTGACCACTCAACACGTTAAATATGACAGCCATATTTTCCTCAAATCATTTCCTCGAATTACAACGTACTGTCTTAAAAGTGGTAAAACACAGTAGATAATATATTCTGGGGTAGACTATTCCTGAAAAATATGTAAACGATAAGAGAGTGATGATTGGGAAGCTTTTGGTTATAGTTCTACTGGACAATCAAGCAATTACGATAAATTCTAATTATGATATCATTAATTGCTATATATAAGAAACCAGTTTTGGTCATTGAAAACAAAAACCCTTAATCGCTGAACATTAATATTTCTTGTCACGAGGTAGGAGACAAAATTACAAAGAGTGAAGAAATTGAATGTCATGGCGTTTATTTCTTTTAGACGAATTATTGACTTAAATGAACTAAACTGGCTTTGACCGAGTATCGAAGCCTGCTCACAGAATCAAATCTCCGTGAAGTTTGAGCTTTATAACATAACATTGCCGAACCAAAAGGAAAACTTTTACGTAGTCGCTCGACCTGACAGAAATAGCAAAAAATTCTCCCCGCAATTTATATCATACATTCTTTCAAAAACAGTAAGGTAGTTATACGCTGAAATCTGAGACGAGTCCAAAAGAGAGTACTGTCACTGTTGAAATAATTTTGAGTGTAGATCTACGCGATCAGGATTGACCTAGGGCCAAAGAACAACAGCAGCAGTTTATGGTCAAGGTGTCAGTCACGGTATGGATGTAGTCCTATTACATAAAACTGAAACAGGATGGTCATAGGAGGGTCACAACATCACTAATGTAACAATCGCAGCAGAACAATAATAAATTCACAACAGTCCACTTTGTTATTTGAATTCGATCCTTGACTGCAGTTGTTTGCTTGGATTAACTTTTGATACTGACTTCGATTTATGGTTCAAGAATATTGGAAGAGGTCATTCAGTACGCTTTGTTGTTCAATTTGAAATGTTGCTTCTTTCAAGATGAAAATTCCGAATCGATGTATTTTATATATTTTGAGCTACCTTCTACTTTTTTTAAAATATTTATCTTGCCTCCTCTTTCCTCCTTTAATAGAAAACTAATTCAACTTCATGCATTATCAGAAATACGTTTGGTTTATATCTCAGCATACAATTCAGCGAATGAAAGCTTTAAGTCAATCGGCTACTGATCTTCTTGCTGTAACATAATTCATCTATATAAGTATGTGTGTGTGCACGTGTTTGTGTGCGTGCGCGCGCGCGCGCGCGCGCGTGTGTGTGTGTGTGTGTGTGTGTGTGTGTGTGTGTGTGTGAGTGTGTGTGTGTGGG
>NC_068994.1:30986365-30987875 GCF_001194135.2 Octopus bimaculoides
GTGTGTATATATATATATATATATGTATATACATACAAGAGCGGAACACACACACGCGCGCACTCGCACTCGCACGCGCATGCACTCATACACACACACACTATATATATATATATATATATTTATGCATATACATACGTACATACATACATACATACATACATACATACATACATACGTACGTACGTATGTATGTATGTACGTATGTATGTACGTATGTATGTATGTATGTATGTATGTATGTATGTATGTATGTCTATACAGGGATTAGATGAAATAATGGAAACACCTTAAAATTTCAAACAAATTTATTTTAATATGAATTCTACGAGGTATAGACTCGTAGAAAGTTTGAATTGTTTCCAAAGCAATTTTTATCCATTCTTCCGCTAAAACAGTCTCCAGTTCTTGTAGTGATGATGATAGCAGATATCGTCTCCTTACTTGTTTTTCTAAAATGCACCATAAATGTTCAATAATGTTGAGATGTGGGGACTGTGGTGGCCAGATAAGATGGTCAACCTCACTAGTATGTTCCTTGTGCCATTCAGTAACAACCTTAGCTGTGTGAATTGGTGCATTATCATCCTGAAAGATTGCGGTTCTCTCTAGAATCAGTTCCGCAACCATAGGATGAGTTTGTTCAAATAAAATGATTAAATAGTCTTGACTATTAATTCTGCCATGAAGGGAAACCATTGGGTCGGCGGATTTCCAAGATATAGCCCCCACCCCAGATCATCACAGATCCTCCTCCATGTTTAACAGTTGGATGAAGGCAGTCTGGGTCAAATGCCTTTTTTTTTTTTGCTGTCTCCACACGTATACTCGGTCAGTGGTCAGAAATAAGATAAAGGATGACTCGTCCGAGAAAATAACATTCTTCCACTGGTCTAGAGACCAATTCTGTAGGTTTTTACTCCACTCTAAAAGCTTTGCAACGTTTGTTTTTGAAAGTAGTGGTTTTCTGATTGCAGCCCTCCCGTGATATCCAGCTCTGTGCAGCTCCTGGCGAACAGTTTTTGTGGAGACTGAATTCTCGAGGTGGTCATTAAGCTCTGTAGTAATTTGGGGAGCTGTACTTTTGTGATCCTTTCTAACAATTCGTGTAAGAGTCCAACGGTCCCTATCTGAATTTTTTTGTTTTCTTCCAGAGTTTTGTTTTGACGAGGAGGTTTTTTTCCTCTTTCTCAAAGGCTGTCATTACTTTCGAGACAGTACTTCTTGATACACTATACAGTTTGGCTGTTTTCTTTACGTTAGCGCCTGCCATACGAGCACCAACAATTTGACCTCTTTGAAAGTCCGATAGATCTGTCATTTTATTGAATTTTAATTACCTTTTTCTGATATCTGAAAAGAAACAGTAATTTTAGCAAAACATATTAAGCAACACTTATAATAAATCAAAAAGCATAAAATAAACAAGCTTTTGACGGTTTTATAGATATTTCAAAATTATGATGCCATGATACTAGATGTTTCCATTATTTTGTCCAACCCCTGTATA
>NC_068994.1:30989137-30993567 GCF_001194135.2 Octopus bimaculoides
ATATATATATATATATATATATATAAATATATATACATATATGTATACATATATACACGTATATGTGTGTGTGAGTGTGTGTGAGAGAGAGAGTGAGAGAAAGAGAGAGAGAAAGAGAGAGAGAAAGAGAGAGAGAGAGAGAGAGAGAGAGAGAGAAAGAGAGAGAAAGAGAGAGAAAGAGAGAGAGAGATAGGTATTGGTATCTAGAAGTCCCAAGGAGTGGCATGTAACGCTAAGTAAGCGCTGTCGACAGACCGTAGTTAAACTCTTGGTTCGATAGTGATACGAGTGAGGAGTCTAATGTAGGTTTTGTATTAGCATGTATATATTAAACAAAATGAGATAACAAAGCCAAGGTTGTGAAGAGTTTTCAGGACATTTATAAGGAAAAAGATATAGATATAGTCTTACAGCTGTTTCTGGAATATTATGTAATATTTGTAAATCGTCTCTGATGAAGGGACATCCATAATATCTCAGAAACAGCTGTAAGACTATATCCATACGTTTTTCCTTATAAAAGTCCTGAAAACTCTTCACAGCCTTGGTTTTATCTCATTCTGTCTAAGATATATATATATATTATATACCCAGGCTTATTCCCCATTTTTATGAGTGGAAAGCCACAACAGACTCTGAAAAGACGAAGTTAACTTTGCGTATAAGGCTGAAACAAATACGTTGAGCATTTAAACCAACACTCTCACGATTCTGTTAAGATAAGTGTGTGCGTTTGTGCGTGTGTGTGTGTGTGTGTGTGTGTGTGTGTGTGTGTGTGTGTGTGTGTGTGTGTGTGTGTGTGTGTGTGTGTGTGTGTGTGTGTGTACATACATATATACATGCATACATACATACATACATACTGTATATCTACGTATATAAAGATACTAGCTTGAAACAGTTTTAGTTTATACACCAATATACAAAACACTGACTATCTTGGAGTAGCAGAGATATTTAGTGTGAGAGAAACATTCCCAATGAGACTTTTGTGTCAAAATTACTGACCTTCGCTTTGGTCGCCTGTGGATCACCAGAAACGATGTTTCGATCTGATCTAGTCTCTTCAGTAACGAATACCTTGGACCTTCTGAACGAAGCCGAAGATCATTGTTCCAATATCGAAATCAGCAAAGAAAACATTTATTGATTTTCCCTGAAAATAAGCGAGGCTAGAATTAAATTGATATAGAGACCATGATTTTAAAACAAAAGTCTTTCTGAGGTTTTTTTTCTGAGAAACAATATCACTATCACAGCTAGTGCTGTAAAAATTTTCGTTTACGACAAAATGATGTTAATATACCATCGTCAGCTCAGAACGCTCTGTACTGGACTGATGGATGCATTTCAAAGTCGCTAGTTTTCTCAGTATCCGATACCAAGAGAGGCAACTACGAGCTGACCAGAAAGCTTTGCTTCTTTTATCGTAAATCAGTCAATATTATTTACTGATGGCGCATATTTACCATCAGACTGGAACAAATTCGTGAGTAGATGCGTGAAGCAGTAACAGAAAGTATACATACTTGTGCAGAGAAGAACACGGGAATCCCTTGAGATTTTTTGATAAAAACTTTTATTCTTTCCGTACACAAAAATTACTGTCATTACTACGAACGACAAAATGTTGAAAGAATTTTGAACGTTATTGCTTTTTGCGTGATTGTAATAGTAGTCAAAAGTTAGCTGCTGGTTGTGTTGATGTCTACAACTGTTCGCAAATATTCGCCACCCGTCTGCAGTCTCATCTCTACCATTTCTCAGTACTCTTTCTGCTGTCCCCCAAAGCTTTCTCTCTAATAGTCATGGAGTGTCGAATTTATACTGATTGATAGGCTTAGAAGGAATCGCGAAAACATCGCTGGAGCCTACTCCACATGAAGTCGTGATTGGTCAGACTGTATTGATCACGTGGGCAATATTCTAGCGAATTGCGACATCGAGTGATTGGTGAATATTCCCGCTACATACTTAAGGCCAGTTTAAATATGTTTAAGATATATTTGAACTCGTAAAAGCTTTTCACTGCAGTTTGTCTTTCTGTAAAACATTGATTTATCCAAATCTGGGAAAATATAAGTTTCTGCAAGTAAACAAATAATAACTCTAAAAATCTTATAGTCTGAAACAAAACTAGAATTTTAACAGAGTGAAACTCAAATATCTGGATGTTTTTCTAGACTGTAAATTAACTTTTAGGAAACCCTCAAATAATCTAAGGTTCACAATGAGTGTACGTGATAATATTCTACAAAAACTAATAACTTCCCAGTGAGGTGCGGGTTCTGAAGCACTCAGAATAGCAGCTCTATCTGTTTGCTATTGAGCATCCAAAGTTGAGTAACTAGTATGAGCTAGAAATTCATATATATGATCTTTGGACACTGTTCTTGACGCGACATGCCGATATATAATTGATTGCGTCAGGTCCACTAACAGTGATAATATTTTCATGCCATTTAGCATTGTATCACTTGATATCAGGACGGATGTTGTCATAAAAGCTAGGTGACCACAGTAGATGTTTGAGGAAAGGCATCCATTATATGAATATCTTGAAATACGAACAAAATTAAAATCATGATAAAGTTTCATTTCATCCCACCATTACTGTAGATGTTTCTAAAGAATCTCACATACCACAAACTTTAATAGAAGGAATTATTTCACCAATATCAGCTATGAAGACGGACCTAGGCGAAAGTGTGTTTAAATGGAGAGAGTATAGAATTTTTTAAATTGATTCCATATTGGATTTGGCCTAACCCGAGGCACTAAAAGTGAAATAAGGATAAAAGGTGAAATCCCCTTTCTGCGGTTGTGGAACAGTCCAAATCATGAGTCACGTGCTGATTTGTCGATTATTGGATTTCACTTATTGATTGGAGGACTTTGGAAATAATTCAAACAATGTACAAGATTGTGTGAAAAAAATAGAAAGATTTCATACAAAGACACATAATGATGATGACGAGAAGAAGAAGAAGAAGAAAAAGAAGAATAACAACAACAACAACAATCTTGTTTTAAGACTACTTGTACGAATTTGTTAACCATTTATTAGCATTTTATTATTTTCTACTTATTTTTGCTCTCCCTTTTATTGATTACCCAAATCCCCTCCCCTACATGCACTCACGTAGACATAGTTTCTGGCTCACTAGAACAATATTAGCTGGATAACAAAAAAAAAAAGCAAAGCTAGTTTTCCAATAATACTTACTAATAGAAAGAAAATAAATCTGACTGCTGTTTAATAACTTTGGTTGTGTTTGGATATCTAATTTCGGGTGTTTAGCTTCTTAGGTCCATTACTTATAAGTCTTATGTCTCCTTGTCATTTGATCACGTGAATATACATACATACATACATACATACATATACACACACACGCACACACACACACACATATATATATATATATATACATACATATACACATACATATATATGTGCGTGTACGTATATATAAATGTATCGACTCTGTTATTGTGTGTCATATACATATTTATATAGTCAATTCAACGAACAAGCAATTCAAAAAACGAAAAAACAAAAGAAAAAAACGATGAGAGGAAAAAAGAGAAGAAAACGAACGTGGGGACGTGCACAAGAATGATATTAGTTTGACACTCGGTGAAAGGAGAGAGTTTTTAATGCTTCCAGCATGGCGCTTCGTCAGAAAGGAGAAAGAGAAAAGTCCAAAGAAGAAGGAAGAGGGAAAATTGCCAACTGTCTACGTATGGTGTATGCATATATATATATATAGATAGATAGATAGATAGATAGATAGATAGATAGATAGATAGATAGATAGATAGATAGATAGGTAGGTAGGTAGGTAGGTAGGTAGGTAGGTAGGCAGGCAGACAGACAGACAGACAGACAAATAGATAGATAGATAGATAGATAGATAGATAGATAGATAGATAGATAGACAGACAGACATACAGACAGACAGACAGATAGATAGATAGATAGATAGATAGATAGATAGATAGATAGATAGATAAACGAGAGCTACGTGCATAGCACATATCAGATATGAGTCACTTCGTAAGATTAAAAAAATATATATACTCATATTTTCAGTTATATTTATCCGGGTTGTAGTATTGTACTAACACGCGCGCGCGCGCGCGTGTGTGTGTGTTAATACAAAACTACATGCTGGACCGCTGAACTCACACGTTTTTTTTCATTCTCTCTCAATTTATTTCGTCTTATTCCTTTCTGTTGAAGAGCGTAGGCTCGAAACGTAAAAGACTTTTCCATTTTTCCCAAGCGTCAAACTCATACACTTGCTTATTGTTCCTACACCTGTCTGTGTCTTTTGTTTTCTATAAATTTGAGCTATACACACACACACACACACACACACACACACACACACACACACACACACACACACACACACACACACACA
>NC_068994.1:30995117-31003225 GCF_001194135.2 Octopus bimaculoides
GTTTCTCTAAAAGAAATGGAAAAACTTTCAAAATACAAAGACCTGGAAATAGAGATAACTCGAATGTGGAATCTAAAAACAGAAACAATTCCTATCATAGTAGGTGCCTTAGGTATAATAAAAAAATATTCAGACAAATACATAACAAAAACACCAGGACTTACAAATATATATAACATACAGAAAATTGCACTACTGGGTACTGCACACATTCTACGCAAAACACTTTCAATACAGTAAACATAAGAGCACCACAGCAAACCACAGCACATACCCAAGGCGCACAGAGCTGCGCTCGGTAGTGAAGTGAAAGCACGTTATAAAAATAAAACTACTGAATAATAATAATAATAATATAGTATAGGGTGAAGAGAAAGGGAATCAATATTGTGATTGAGTAATTAAAACAGAGGTTGAATGCTAAAGCACAAACTAAAAGATTCTGGTCAAACATATGGTCTCAGGAGAAACAACACGAAACTAAAGCAGAGTGGTTAAAGACACTCAAAGAGTAGAGTGGAGAGTATCAGCAGGATGATTTGAGAATAACCGAGGAGATGATTAGAGATCAGTGTAGAAAAATTCCTAACTGGAAAGCACCTGACCCAGATGGGGTTCAGAGCTTTTGGCTTAATAACTTGACAGCTCTGCACAGGAGAATTGCGAGACAGATGGATGAAATATTGAGTACCGGCCTGGATGACAAAAGGAAGAACGGTACTATGCCAGAAGGACCCAAGTAAAAAGAATGCGGTTGGAAATTTCCGACCGATATCTTGTTTGCCACTGATGTGGAAACTGATGACGGGCATCATATGAAACAGCATAGGGGATACCGAATATATGATCAATGGAGAGAAAGAGGATTATGTGATCAAGCTAGGAACAGAGAGGAACAGAGATTATGTGATCAAGCTAGAGCAATAAGAAAAAATTATTGGTTCACAGAAGTAGAGCTCGAAGCTATCAAAAGACGAGTATTGGAAAACAGCAGCAGAGGAAGCAGATGAGAATACAGTTCTTACAGATAAAAGTAATCACATAGCAGAAGACAGAGGTGAGATCTCTAACCACAAGAAATGAACAGTGATAGCTTGCACGATGAGAAACATGTAGATGGTTTGGAAGAAGACAATAAAAGCAATGGGCAAAAGGCAATCGACGAAATAAATAAATGTAAGGCTACAAAAGAACGATAGCGACAGTATTTGCAACCTTAAAACGGTTGATCGGTGGAAATTGAACCAAGAAACGAAAACTGTGAATGAAATTCTGAAATACATCAGAAAAAATCATCACAGAAACAAATAATTTGATCAAGGCAGCAAGTATTGTTGTAGCTGGAAATGTGGGTGTTGATGTCAAGAAAAAGAAACATAATGGGAGCGACAAAAGAAAAGATCCAGGGTGGAAAAGAAGAATAGAGGCAGAGTTAGATATGCTCTCGAAGGACATTTCTGTGTGAGACCGAAAAGCTTGTTATCTCTCGCTAGGGTCTCTCTCTATTAGGTAGGGGATTTTGTCTAGCTTCTCAGATTTCGCCTGACCCAGAATCTCTATCCCAACTTAATTTTCCTTTCAGAATTCTTTTTATTCACACATGCCTAGTCCTACCTAGACAGACGCCTACTTCTACTCTGAGAGAGAGAGAGAGAGAGAGAGAGAGAGAGAGAGAGAGAGAGAGAGAGAGAGAGAGAGAGAGAGAGAGAGAGAGAGAGATATTGTGTGTGTGTGTGTGCGCGTGCGCGCATGTGTGTTTGAAGATTTTTCGCTCGGATCACTCTCTGTCCCAGGTAAATTGATATCAGTGTAAAATCTTCAGCTCTTAGTGGTGTTAAAAATAACCTGTATATATCTGAACTTATGGACATGTCCAACAAAATTAATTTTTGACCAGATACTTCTTAAACAGCGTCCGGCTTGGTTTGAATGTATACGCTCTAATTTATGTCTACTCGTCGATAAGCATTTATACAGAACTATTTCCATTTGCCTTTGGCCTAAAAGGTTTGCAGTGTATTGAACGTAACTTTTCTGTTATAGTTTGTTGCTGTGTTTCTCCGCATCTAAATGTTCATGCTTTTTGTCGAGTGAAACAAAGCCAAAAGTGTCAGTGATTTCGCCATATCTTCACTGACGCTATTAAGTACTGTTGTTGGTATCACCATTGTAGCTACCATTAATTGCTTCTTATTGGGGCGGAGATTTTTTTTGTGCTTTTACAGTTTGTTGCTATAGTGGAGATGTCAGTGGCAATGCACGCTTCTCTGCTGCTGGTAATTCTGCTGGATTCTTTGCATGGCATGTCATCATTCCTGGTGCTACTGTTGTTGCTGTTGTTGTTGTTGTCGGTCGAAAGCTACAATAATATAAGGAAGCTCATTGTGACCAGTGGTGCAATAACAACATCCGATAGACTGGTCGATACAGTGATATATATATATATACGCATGTGTATATATTTGTGTGTGTGTGTGTATGTGTGTGTGTGTGCGTGTCGGCGTGTGTGTATGAGCGGTTGTGTGTCGGTGTGTGCGTCGGTGTGTGCGTCGGTGTGTGTGTGTGTGTGTGTGGTGTGTGTGTGTGTTGTGTATGACATACAAATAATAAATGATAGTTTTCCTGGTAAAGGAACATCTCCATCTAGAGTCAATCTAGAAACTCCACAAATCCAAGGTCACCTTGGACAATAAAAGGACTCCTACGTGCACACGCATAATTAAAGCAGTTTCATTCCCTCTTGGCATTTTCGTAACCCTCACCCCACACTCTTCAATAAATTCACTTGAGGACAACTCCTCCCTTTCTTCTCTAACCTTCTCTTTTAAGTAAAACTTTAAAAAGCCGATGCGGTCTCTACCAAAGTGGAAAATTTCTGTACTCAAACCTTTCAACCTCGTCCACCAGCTTTCACTATAGCCATCAGAGGAAAACTGTCCTCCCTGTCCGAGTAAATGAGGTCGGCAAGGCAATTATTTCAATGCGCTCATATGGTAGTCAGGTCCGTCTGACATGCGACAGCGGTTACTGGGCTAACTTCACAAATCAGCACTGTAATAGAAAAGAGTTTTTAGCATGCCGGGTAAAATGCTTAGCGACATTTAGCCAGTCTTTACGTTCTGAGTTCAAATTCCGTCGAGAACTTTGCTTTTCATCATTTCGGGGTCAATAAAATAAGTATCAGTTGAGCACTCAGGTCGATGTAATTGACGTATCCTCTCCCGCGAAATTGCAGGTGTTGTGCCAAAATTTTGAAGCCAATACTTCTGTCACTGCCTATGACGGTGAACTGACAGAATCGTAGCAGCTCTGAACAAAATACGTAACGGTGTTTCTTCTGGTACTTCTAAATTCAAACACCTCTGAGGTAAACTTTGCCTTTCGTTTCTCAGGGTTCATTAAAAATAAAGTACCAGTCAATACTAGGGTCAATGTAATCTACTTTCTCCTCTCCCTTTAAAATTTCAAGCTTTGTACAAAAAAAATATTAGAAAGAATGTTATCAATGTTGCTTTGTTACGACGAGTAATATTAGTATCATTGCTACTACAATGCCATAACAACCAACATCTTGCTACAACCAGAAATCAAAACCCAGTGAGGTTGTCTTTCCAAAGCAATGAAATTGTATTGGGAATTATAGACATGTCTGTTTCTTTCATCAATCCACAGTATTTATTTCAGTCTCGTTCTAATTTTATCGATCTCATTTATTAACTTTCTAATATACGTTTTTAACAAAGAGAGCTAATAAACTATCAGATCCAACTAAAAGATATTACACAACCCAAGGCTACAGTGAAATATAGTTGCTAAAACCCCCTCTTGCAATATTTGTTCTGTACAGAGTAATAGACACTTCCTTGTCACGTTCACCCTCAGAAATGCAGTGAAACAGCGACTGGTCTATTGGAAACCTGTTGCCATCGGCACCATTGTTCACAAATTGCGATATAAAATGAATACATGAATAAATTTCTAAATAAATTAAATAGATTCATTAATGTTATTATTAACATAAAGGCAGTGAGCTGGCAGAGTCGTTACCGTACCGGAAAAAATGCTTGGCAATATTTCTTCCGGCTCATTACGTTCTGAGGTCAAATACCACCGTGGTAATCTTTGCTTTTCTTTCTTTCTTTCGGGGTCGCTAAAACAAGTACCAGATGGACACTGGGGTTGGTGTAATTGATTTCCACTTCCCCCAAAACTGATGTCCTTGTGCCAAAATTAAAAAGAATTATTATGATAAGCACAAGAAATAAGGCGGCGTGTTGGCTGAATTGTTATCACGGCAGACGAAATGCTTAGCAGCATGTAATCCGCTGCTACGCCCTGAGTTCAAATTCCGCCGAGGTCGACTTTGCCTTTCATCATTTCGGGGCCGATGATAAAAGGACCAGTTGTATGCTGGGTCAATGTGATCGACTTATACCCTTCTCCGTATTTTACTGGCCTTGCGCCAAAATTTGAAACCAGTATTAACACAAGAAATGCCAGGGAATGGTAAATCCTCGATGTTTACTAATCCAGACTAAATCACATGAGGTTAGATAGTTGAGACACTAAAGGATCTCCATTACTATTGATTATTTCGCGCAGCAATTTAGATTGTAATAAATTTTGGTTTAAAATAGTTGACAGCTAGCAACAACCAGATTTCCAATCTATGCTGAATCAGCTTTAGATTTTATCTGAGAGGAGAGTTATTTTAATTCTGCTGAGAGAAATTTGAGATTACGAAAGAAAAATCAATATCCTCGGTGCATATTGTGCGTGTGTGTCTCTATGTGTGTCTCTATGTGTGCATCTGCATATATATGTGTGTATATATATTACCCACATTTAGGTGGAGATTAACATTACTTCTCAGTATAAATATGGCATTCGTCTCTAATAGAGATTTTCTTAACGACTAGTTTGCTAGTTGCAGAACCAGTGGCTGTGTAACACTGGTTTCTATATATTACAAGCTGAGGTGAACTACCTCTATGTCTACCAGACGGAAAGTCATTGCTGAGGATGACCAAAATGAGGTCGAAATCACGTGATCTGTTTGTCTCCTAGCTTGAATGGTAGAGAGTTTCTATCCGCTTGCAATGTATATTGAGTGCGAAGTAGGCTGAGTGACCAGCTTGAGGAGGCGTCCTCCTGCGGTTGGAATAGCAGTGTCGTCTGTTCTTATAAAACACCCACGTTTAGGTGGCGATAAATATTATTTATATTACTTATACATACACTTGTGTGTATATATACAGTTGAAATTTATAGAAAAACAAAACACGAAGACAGGTGTAGGAACAAGCAAGTCTATTAGTTTGACGCTCTTCGACAGAAAGGAATAAGAGAAAATAAACAGAGAGAGAATTTAAAAAGAGACATAAAAACGACCACAGTATGGATAAGTAGTCACGGTTGCGTAGTTAAGAAGCTCGCTTTGCAACCACGTTGTTTCGGATTCAGTTCCACTACGCAACTCCTTGGGCAAGTGTCTTCTAATATAGCCCCGGGCTATCTAATGCCCTTATGAGTCAACTTGGTATATAGAAAGTGTTTTCAAGTCCATACGAATGTATGTGTATCTTTCTGTCTGTATTTCGCCTCTCTCACCGCTTAACAACCACTGTTGGTTTGTTAACATCCCCTCAATAATTTAGCAATTCGGCAAAAGAAACCGATACAATAAGTACCAGATTTTTAAAAAACAACTACCGGTATCGGTTTGTTTGACTAAAACTTTTCAAGGCGATGTCCCAGCAGTAAAAGTAAAAAATAAGAGACCCTTTATCCCACACTGAATGGCGACAATACTCCTCTCTTCGAAGACAGTGATGCAGAACAACGAAGCAACAGGAACCATGGACGGAGAATTGATCGGCCGTGGGTTTTGGGTCTCAAACAAGGCTCAGACTGTCGATACATTTGTGTGGAACGGCGTGGCGGGAACAGTCTGATCCTAATTATTGAAAGAGAATGCGAAAAAAGTTCACTAATTCATTCAGATGAGTGTCCCGCTTATAATAATTTAAATGCCATAGGTCATCACCATTTGACAGTGAACCATCAACGACATTATGTGGATCCAGTGACCGGAGCACACACTCAGGCCATTGAGTGATCATGGTTGGATGCTAAAACTATGATTCTGAAAGATAAGGTAGATAACCCTGTTTGACACCGTTCGACAATTTTTCCCTCGACGTACATCATAAACTATGGCTCCACACACCACGCGGTACATATTGTACCAGTAGGTTATTGTATTTTTAGATTTTCCTGTTAGAGTCACTGCCGTGGTCTTGGGTATATCCATGACAAAGAAAAATATTAGTTCTAAAATCTCACTCAGGCTTAGCTTGCAGTTTAATTTGTTGTTAATGTCCGTATAATGGAAAAATTGGTTTCCCTTAGTCACTGAACGTTTAAGGTAGATAACCCTGGCTATTCTATTTGACAACGTGGTAGACCGCATACTATGTTAGTACCGCTTATTCTAATTATTATGCATACATTTGTATGGTTAAGAAGCTCACTTTGCAATCACGTGGTCTTGGGTTCAGTTCTACTGCGCTGCGTCATGGGCAAGTAACTTCAACCATAACCTCACACGGACCAGTGGAAGTCCGTACATGCGCGCGCACAAACACACACACATACATGCATGTATACATGTGTGCGTGTGCCTTTGTGTTTGTTGTCTCCACGGTTTGTCAACTTGTGCTGGTTTAATTTACCTCCCGTGAATTAGCAGTTTGGCGAAAGAGAACGTTAGAATAAGTACCCGACTTTAAAAGAAATAAGTACTGGAGTCGATTTATTCGACTAATACCTTTCAGGGTGGTGCCCCAGCATAGCCGCAGTCCAATGATTGAAACAAGTAAAGCATAAAAGATATTATGACACATACGTAACACATACGACCTTAATCACATGCATGTTTGCACCCATATGACGTGTGTCTACAAGTAGACACAGAGCACGGGAATGACTGTGCGTTTAAGAAGTTGGCTTTAACTTCGTGGTTTCGAGTTCGATGTCATCGTACGACACTTCGGTCAAGTGTCTTCTACCATAGCCTAGGACCAACCAAATTTTGTACGTGAAATTTAGGAAACAGAAGCTGTGTGGGAAGCCTGTCGAAGAGACTATTTATAGTTTAGGTGGTAAAGTTAATGTGTCACTCGGTTTAATACCACCAAATGGGTTCCCTTCGCAGACTACACATTGTTTCAAACGCTTGATTTATTTCTTTGATCTGAAGATAACTTCGTCCCTTTCTGCCACCAATTAAGGGAATCTTGTGAGAGATCATAGGCACGGCCATCATCATCGCTTAACGTCCACTTCATCAACATCATTGTTTAACGTCCACTTTTCTATGTGCGTATGGATCTGATGGAATTTGTTGAGAAGGATTTTCAACGACCGAAACAGTGTTTACGAAGGGAACTTCATTCAAGATACAGCCATGCCTGTAGTGGCGTGATCAACTCAACCTCTATTTTTCTAACATTGACAGATAGAAGTATATCAAATAGCATACAACAGGAATTCTTGACTTACAAGATGTGTCACAATTGCCAAATGGCAGTTAAGACCAGGTACCAGTCGAGAAATGGGAATAATCTCAACGTTCAAGAATTCTCCAAAACTGACATGCATATTGTCTGGTGGTAAGAGGCCATCTTGGACATATCTTCCCGGCTCAATAACCGTCCTGAGCATGACAATTGACTGACCTTACCCCCCAGTAGCTAAAGGACATAGACTTAAACAAAATGAGTAAAAAACATTTATGATTCAAATTTTTCTACTTTAGCTTCATTCTATCATCCCTTCACAAACATATATTTCACACACACACACACAAAGAATATAATCAATAGCGAATTGATCAATCAATTATTTATGACAATTATTTCTCAAATTTCTGTCTTCGAACTTGTCATGTTTTCAGCTTTCGTTTTTCATGTTCAGCTAATTCGTAACCTATGATCTTATCCTGTCATCTGAATACTTTTGATTTGTCTCGCAACGAGTATGTGCGTACATACATACATACATGCATACATACATACTACCACTATATCTAGATCGGAAGAGCGTCG
>NC_068994.1:31003547-31004870 GCF_001194135.2 Octopus bimaculoides
TATATATATATATATCAAATATATGTGTTATAAAACTATTCCGCACATACAATAACAGCCATACCAACAATCCAACATGTCTCCATCATCAGCTGCCCCACAGATATCACTATGGTTTCGACACCTGGGCTGTACTATTCAATACGGCGGTTTCAACACCACTAAAATAAGTGTTGGTTGGGAACAAATATACCTAAGATATCACTACATTCATTCAATCTTAATTCTAGGAAGGCTTAAACACTAACGTTATTAATTAAATTTCAACAAAGAAACACATTTACCCTGTGTAGAAAAACAGTATCGGTAAATAAATTCATAAAGTAAACTTATAACTAACTCCTAAATTTTCTAACTAAATAGCGACAAGATAGATAGATAGATAGATAGATAGATAGATAGATAGATAGATAGATAGATAGATAGGTAGGTAGATAGATAGATAGATAGATAGAAACATACGTATATACATATATATATACATATATACATACATACTTATATATATATACACACACACACTTATCTATAAAAGATTAATATAGACAGACGTGTGCCATGTGTTACCAAAATGGAAAACTAAATCGTTACTAAATATGACTAGGGTGTTAGGACACCTACATTTCTAGAAGTGAGAGCTAAAAAGCTCTAATGCCGTAGTTAAAGCACATAATCATATACATCTGTACTGACATGGACTGTAATCGCTCGAAAACATCGGTCGAGAAATTCCTTATACTGATCGGTCAATTTCAGTTAATTCCGTAGCCTTATCAGTAGGGACCGCTCGATTCGGCTGATTCCGGACTTAATTCTCTGTCAGTGCTTAACTACAGGATTAGAGCGTTTTAGCTCTTATTTCTGATAATGTAGATGTTCTAACACCTTAGTTATATTTAGTGACATTTATACGTATATGTGTGTATGTTTATATATGTGTGTGTGTATATATATATATATATATATATATATATATATATATATATATATATATATATATATATATATATATATATATATATATATATTCGTGTGTGTATATGTATGTATATATGTATATATATGTTTGTATGTATGCATAATTATGAATGTACGTATGTATGTATGTATGTATGTATGTATGTACACGTCAGTAAGTAAGTGAGCGAAAGCAGTGAAGGAAAATATACAAACTTAAGACCAATTTTAATGTTCTGAGGGGTATTTGTACTTGTGAAGGCTTTTCAATGCAGTCTGTCGTGGGGAGAGAGGGAGGTAGAGAGAGGGAGAGAGAGAGAAAAGGAGGGAGAGAGAGAGAAAAGGAGGGAGAGAGAGAGAATGGGA
>NC_068994.1:31004880-31005631 GCF_001194135.2 Octopus bimaculoides
GATGGAGAGAGAGAGAGAATGGGAGGGAGAGAGAGAGAGAGAGAGAGAGAGAGAGAATGGGAGGGAAAGAGAGAGAGAGAGAGAGAATGGGAGGGAGAGAGACGTATGCATATGCATAATTAAAATAAATTTGATAAATTTGAAGAGGCGAAGGATCTGATCTACTTCTTCAACTGTTCGCCATATTTTATTCTGCCGTTCTTGAAGTAGCTTTTCGTGATCTATCAGAGAAATCATACTCTAGTTTCGGAGATTTCCAACGGCAAGGATTCAAGGTGGATCAAATCAAAGTTTCGACCTGTGTATCCGATATTCTTCTCGAAGATAACTGTGCTCTTCTAACCCGTTGCCCTTTTCTATAAAATGCAACATTATTGTAAGCAGATATTTGAAAACTACAAGTGTGAATTCCTCAAAACCTCCACTGTAAACGGGTGCTGTGTTAAGCCTTCAAAGTATGTTAGGGCCTCTCTACCTCTGTGTGTGTGTGTGCTTATTTATGTGTGTGTGCGTGTTTGTGTGTATGAGTGTGTGTGTGTGTGTCTTTGTGTGTGTGAGTATCTTTGTGTGTGTGTCTTTGTGTGTGTGAGTGTCTTTGTGTGTGAGTGTCTTTGTGTGTGTGTGCGTGTGTGTGTGTGAAAATAGAAAGTTAATAAAGATGAATGAGTAAATAATTGATACTAAGGCCGTTATATTTTTAAAGTGTATTTTGACCACCAGGGATAACTACCCTAGTGAACAAAATGGACTC
>NC_068994.1:31009425-31011925 GCF_001194135.2 Octopus bimaculoides
GCATATATATAAAGACATTCAACGCATTAGCAAAAGTTACATATATTATTGTTTAAAACAGTTAATTCAGCTCCATGCGATGAACCGGAACGCATTAGGTTTCTGTAAGAAGCCTGCAAAACCTTTAGTCGCATGAAGCCTAATCAAACCGTTTGTCGGTTTGTCTGCTACTCTGTAAGTCTATCTATCTATTTATACTTCTGTCTGGCTGTTTGTCTATGTATCTACCCACGTCTGTATATTTATATACATGTATATCATTTGATCTATTTTCCATTGCATCCATCCGTATGCACACACACACACACACACACGATTACATACACACATACACAAACACAGACACACCATGATCACATCCTGTCGCGTCTCTATTAATCACTCCATATTACATTTTGGTTCGTCACGCCCTATCAAACATACGCAGCAATATGACCATGTTCTATCTAACGGAGTTTTATTCTATTGTAGAACAATGCGGAAATTTAGCTATCCTAACCCATCGCCATCACACAACACTTCATTTCGATAAGGTACGGATAGATCATGACATTTATCTCCACTTTGCAACACAAGCTTTTCATGTTAGTTGCGTCACCCCATATCCCGCATCAGTACATTGCATCAAGTTATGTTAGGATATGATACCGTTGCAACACTTTGTCGCTAATTTTCGGCCAGATCACTGGGTCTCGACCGCTTCTGGTGTTTGCTTGGAAGCGGAATATTTCTGGCATTGTACTAAATGTTAGAAATCATGATCATGTGGTATTTAGGGGCAGTTTTTTCACATTCTGGAATCAACTTTGCCTTTCATCCTCTCACATGTATACTGAGAGACAAACAGTCAGCCAGACAGACATATGCATACATACATACATACATACATACATAAACAGGCTAGCAGGAAGGTAGGCAGACAGATAGACAGACAAGTATTGTGTGTGTGTGTGTTCTCTTAAAATGTCTTAACGGAAAACAAGCTGGTTAGTAACGTGAAAGATGTCTTTCCTGTTTGAGTTAATAAGAGTTTGAAATGTCTATGCGAGTGTGAGTGGACATGCGCACGCACATTTGAGTGTGTATACGTGCGTGTTTGAATATGAGTATTTGAGTGTGTGTGTGTGTGTATGAGTGTGTGTGTGTGTGTGTGTGTGTGTGTGTGTGTGTGTGTGTGTGTGTGTGTGTGTGTGTGTGTGTGTGTGTGTGTGTAACATATGTGAATATTGATATACCTGCATGCTTGTCATGAGCGCATTCCTTCTGGATGTGTAAATGTAAATGTGGACGAACTCGTACAATATGCACTTGCTCGCGTGCATGTGTGTATGTGTATGTATGTGTGTCAATGTATTGATTACAAAAGAGATACTTTAACATTTTTTCTTATATTTTTGCAGTGGCCGGGAGATATTGACTCGTTCCAAGAAATTCTTCCCGAACTGAATATTCAGTATCGTAGACAACACCCACGGACAGACTATAGAACCAACCAACGAATCAGGCAGACTGCCAGTCAAACAACCAAGCAGCGCCTCGTACTGGCGACAAAAGCAGTATGAATTTATCTATTAACAAACTTTGTCTTCCTCTGTCACGTGAAACAAATAAACAGTAAACCGATAAAGGGACATCGTCGCTCAGTGGAAATCAACGAGTGACAACACACCAGGAGGGAGCTTACTAGAGGAAACTCACTAGGGAGACTCACCACGAGCAACTAAATTGTTACATCTAAGAAGTAAAACAACAAGCAGCATGTAACAAATAAACATGTATCAACCAGTCATTGGCAACTAACTTGAAACAAACACTCTGTGGCGATCATCTCACAGCAGCTAACTTATGGCAATCAATAAATAGCAATCAGAGATAGCAGGTCACCAAGCAATATTTGGGCCAGTCTGTAATTGTCTGTGAATTTCTATTGTCAGCCATTCTGTGACAGCTTCTGTTCTTGCTAACATAAAGTCAAACATTTATCAGCAGTTCTAAAATTGTATAAAAATTATTTCAACGTCCCTCCACATTTCAGTAAATACCGAATCAGTTTCAACCATCCAACCAATATCAGCCATCAACCAGCGACAACCATCCAATCAGTATCAACCATCCAAACATTTTTAAGCTATCCAATCGACTGAAACTGTCCATAAAAGGAACTTTGGGAAGCATCTAACCACTGTCGAGTATTTGTCATCAAGTGGTATCAACCATCGAATAATCATAAATTATCAACTGACCAGACGTTACCATAACTGACTGTAACTCATACAATTGTGTTTCTTAACGGTCTGTCTCACTGATAATCAACCGTCCATATCAGCAGTAACCAGTCAATCAACGAGCAGTAAAGAAATTCCGAAACAACAAATCATCCAGCATCGCCCATCCATTCATCCATCTACTGGTTACTGCTCATCTATCGATTCATTAATCATCCACGTTCCATCTACCTGCAACCACTTCAAGGTTCATCATTCTTTCAACCAGAAGTACC
>NC_068994.1:31016925-31017932 GCF_001194135.2 Octopus bimaculoides
GTGTAGCGTGTGATCGTCACGTTGACCATGACAGAGAAAGTTGTCCTAGCGATACCATCTCAGAGGCAAAGTTGCAGAAAGTGTATGGAGAGGAGTGTATGAGCCGCACATGAGTGTACAAGTGGTTCAGACGTTTCCAAGATGACAGAAAAAATGTCGATACCGACGAACGTTCTGGGACACCTGCAAGTAGTAGAACTGAGAAAAACATCGCAGATATGCGTGCAGCTGTGAGGAGAAATTGTCGAATCACCATCCGTGAGTTATCAGCGAACGTGCTGATTAGTTACGGTTCAGTTCAGTCCATTATCACTGAAGATTTCTCTGATCAGGTATCGCCAAGCTTTTGGCAAAATTTGATGCAGATTCTCTGTTCGAGTTTTTCTGTCACATGCTACACACCTACGTGCTTTAGGTTCGTTACTATGGCAACAGTCCAGATACTTATTGATCAGACCACATGTCTGTGTGTGTGTGTGTGTGTGTGTGTGTGTGTGTGTGTGTGTGTGTGTGTGTGTGTGTGTGTGTGTGTGTGTGTGTGTGTGTGTGTGTGTTTATTCTTTTACTTGTTTCAGTTATTTGACTGCAGCTATGCTGGAACACCGCCCAAATCGGACTTATTTTTTGAAGCCTAGTATTTATTCTATCAGAGCCTTTTGTCGAACCGCTAAGTTACAGGGACGTAAATACACCAAAACCGGTTGTCAAACGGTAAGGCGGACAAACAAAGACACACACACACACACTCACACACACACACTCACACACACTCACACACACACTCACACACACACACACATAATTGAAGAAATTGGAGTCAACAAGAAGGAGTACAGTTGGACAGTTATTTTTTTGTTGACTCCAATTTCTTCAATTTAATATTCACACACGACGAATACACAAAATTTTACTGGAAGTATATAATAATGCAGCCAAGTAGTATTGGGTAATTCTACCCACTTCCTAACGGAATATACCGTAGCTATATATATATATATATATATATA
>NC_068994.1:31019882-31023213 GCF_001194135.2 Octopus bimaculoides
TTCTGCCGTACCTTGAATCTTAATACATAATTCATAACATCGTCAAACATTTTCTCTGCACTTCTAGTAATTATCCCAGTCACTACACACTCTCTGAAAATTAGAAACACTTTTTTTTTTCTGACGAAACGTTTGTCCTCTTTCAATGTTGAGTCTCACTTGTTTTTGCATTGATGTGACCAAAATGTTACACCAATCGACACGCTGTTCTGTCTGACATTGGACAGCTGTCTGTCAATCTATGATTCCCGAAGTCACTTTCCTGACGTCTTATTGCCTTGCAGAGAACGGAATACTTAAGGCATTCTTCCATGTTAGTGGTGAATACTTAAGGTATTCTCCTGTTAATGGTGATAAAGTACCTTTCTACTGGTTTTACGTCTCGGTGATGTAACAATGAAGCGCTTTTATGCAGAAAAGCCGTATTTGAAGGCATATAAGATGAATTTTTTTTTTCTCTTTTCAAAAATAAAAAAGGTCGAAAAAGCCACCCCGAGCCCTACATGCGAAATTGGGACTCCCGAAAGCTTTAATACATTACAAACTTTCCTCTGAATATGTGCTACTGAAATTCGGTTTCTACTGGAATACTATCCAGTCCAGGCGATAGCCGTTTCTTTTTTTTTTAACATTTCATGGCAGCGCTAACTTTAGCAAAAGTGGCAACCTATTGATTTGGTGGATGATGAGTACTTCGTAAAACTCCTCTATAACTGCTGAATCCACTTATTTAGGCTGGTCTAGGGGCTTATTGAAGTACTTTTCTTCACGACTAACAGATGTCACGGTACAAATCCTGCTGTGATACAGTCTTCAATGTATCAGAATCTGTTTATGTCATATTTGACTCTGTGCATCAAGATTTCTTGAGCTTTTACCATCCACCATTTTTTATTTAGAGTACAATGGGTGAGTTGAGCCTTCTCCGAAGAATTTGCACTGCTTGTATAGAATATGTGATGAGAAATTATTCAGATTGGCTCTGTGGACTTTGTGCATGTCATTGAGAAGCCTATGGGTTTTGCTGGAGTTCTCGTTGAATTACTTTTGACTTGTTTTTTCGTCTTGAAGCCAATGGTTTCGGCAGCAGCATCAAGGAATCTGGAATTTGAGAAGGACCATTAGTCAACCATGCTAGCACTTGAGATGATGAGTGCCTCTAAAACTTTTAGTTTGACAACCAGAGTGTCAGATGTCAGGACGTTTGGGGATCTTTTACGTCGTAAAGTGCGCATTTTCATCTAACTTTTGTTATATCAGTCGATGGTCTATCCAACATTCAATTCCCCTCGTTGCATTTTTTTAGGTTTGCCCAACTGACCATGATAGACAATAAGATACCAGTATGCATTCATGAGATCTTGCGCTTGTTCTTTTACTAGGAGATTGTGCATGTGATGGTTTGATTGTGTTCCAGGCAGAGAAAAAGAAGTCTAATGCCTTTGCTGTTAGTTTTTCTCTAACAAAATAGCTAGTACAAACATAGAAGATAGTCCTCAACATAACATTAGTTTTGTTGTTAAAAATAAACTCCTGTCTTAACTCAGACACCAATTAACATTAATGAGCGGTTTGATGTCTCAAGACGGCAAATTGACTGTATCGTTAGAGGGTTGGACAAAATGTTTTGCGTTATTTGTTCCGTTTCTTTACACTCTGAGTTTAAAACCCACCGCGATCATTCTCCATCAATTTCCATCGATCATTCTATTGGCTTTTAATGTCTTCTTTTAAATGTTTTCTTCGGTTTTTAACTTTTAATTATTTCTTTACTGAAACATTTTCTTTCTATGTCTTGTTTCCTTTATTCGCTAGTTCATTGCTGGTTTTTATTCCAGCTCATTACCCTCTGAGTTTAAATTCCGCCCAGGTCAATTGCGCTTTACAATCCTCCCAAGATCTATAAAATAAACTACCAGCTTAATGTGAGGGATTAATGGATTTGTTAGAATAATTAGAGAAAATCTTTTGTTGTATTTGTTCTGATTCATTACGTTCCGAGTATCCTAGCAGATGTTGCAAACTTGTTTGTGCCTTGCCGATAGAATGGTATCATGTAAATGTCAAAAATACCAGAAGAAAAGCAATGGGAAACCACGATCTTTGTATTCTTGCATCAAAGTTACCAGGCTATCCATGTGCTGGCTCAAAGAAGGACCAATATCTCTTCGAAATTCCGCTTCTTGCAGCAAGAGTGTCTACACGCCAACTCTGCCATCCGATAGTCTGCACAAAGACTGCTTCCAGCAGACATTTAATCAGGAGTTGATCATATTTATTTCTTTATTGCCCACAAGGGGCTAAACATAGAGGGGACAAACAAGGACAGACAAATGGATTAAGTCGATTACCTCGACCCCAGCACGTAACTGGTACTTATTTAATCGACCCCGAAAGGATGAAAGGCAAAGTCAACCTCGGCGGAAATTGAACTCAGAATGTAACGACAGACGAAATACCGCTTAGCATTTCGCCGGGCGTGCTAATGATTCTGCCAGCTCGCCGCCCATATTGGCTACACACACTCACAAACGCTCACTCACGCACACGCACACGCACACACACACACACACACTCCAATATACGCAGGCACGCATGCACACACATACATGCACACACACATGCTTGCACACACACACACATACACACATACACACATGCACACGCACACACATTCACACGTGCAAATGCACATAGGCTTTATCTCAACGCTTTTACGTACGTAGGTTCTGACGCGTCGACACACAAACACCAATATTTTGAATCGCGAAATATTAATGATCGGTTCTTGATACTGTATCTTAATATGTGACGAGGGGTGTGATGGGTCGGGGTTCGGAGTAGGGTGATACATTTTTGATATCGCTGTCCCATTGAGAGAATTCGATAAATGAGAGGAGAGACTGTTACTGTTGTAAAAACTGGATAAAAACTAAATATAATCAATCTAAAAAGACGCCTTGATAGCGGCCTATCACAACAAGCTACTTAATCTCCAATTAATCATGGCACGTCTCTTTGTTTCAAACATACGCAGGCACGCACGCGTATACACACACACACACACACACAAACACATACACACACATACACACACACACACACAAACACACACAACTAGACACATGCAGAAACATACACACTCAAACGCTCGTGCACCCGCACAAAATTTCTGATAGTAAGAATTAAATACATAGATTTATGGTCTTTTTCAGAAATCACCGTTGAATAAAAAGGCGGAATGTTGTTTGAAAGTGTTTGTGTGTATAATCTATGTATGTGCTGTTTTATATATATATATATATATATATATATATATATATATATATAT
>NC_068994.1:31023634-31024770 GCF_001194135.2 Octopus bimaculoides
ATATATCGTGAAGTATATTTGCCACCTAAATGTGGCTAACCCTTAGGGGTTGATGTGCTACTGTAGCTTGTAGCCCCAGGAAGACATCTCCTCCAGCTTGCTATTTGCTTTTTTTTGCAAGATTCTTCATGTGAAATCGTGTGTTGAAACAGATATTGTTATATTTAGGGATGGTCATATATTTGCCAATTAACCACACGCACTATAGTACCAGTGGTTAATTGACTAAAAAATATGACCTTCTCCAAATATGACAATATATGTGTGTGTGTGTGTGTGTGTGTGTGTGTGTGTGTGTGTGCGTGCGTGCATTCAAGTATTATGTCACCCAAAATTAAGGACACGATTATTGACTGGAGATAAAATGACAGTCGGAGGACATGTGTTTCTGGCTTATCTTCAGTAACCTTATCTTCAGTAACCAAAGAGCTTTGACTTATACAAAAACCAATGAAACACATTTATAGCAAAAGGTAATTTTGCATAATTTATGTAAAAATTAGCTAAGAGGGATAACTCAGAGGAGCTAGAGGCATGTATTTGAACATAGACAAATACACGTATATGAAATTGCTCGGTTAAATCCGTAAGATGATTTGATCATGGTCGTAGAATTTAGAAGTTTGCCCGATATGTTTATCGGGAGAACTTCTAAATTCGTGATAGAACATCTATCATGATAGCTCGTGATAGAACAAACTATCATGCATCTGAGTTTCAACAAGCACAATCAACAAGTTTATTGTGAGTATTGCAGCTTTATCTCGTTTCATTTTCAATTATATCTCAATTGTCCGACCAGTTATTAGTTACCGTCTGAGTTTTTCCATGTTCTGCGGGAACGACCGAATAATCTCACGGACTTACCGGAAATATTCTATTAGGCGAAAACTACTCTAGGTTTCGTCGTTTCGCTTCTAACCTCTCTCTGTTCACTATCCATCTTCAACACAGAGAAACCAACTGGTGAAGGAATATTTTGATAACTACATTGATACGTGTTTCTTGATATTCATTTTTATGCGAGACATGGTATAAGACATAGAATATATTATATAAATGTATATATGTGTATATATGCTTGCATGTATGTGTATACATATTTTTATGTATATATACATATTTGTATACCATAT
>NC_068994.1:31025058-31026564 GCF_001194135.2 Octopus bimaculoides
TATATGGGGCAAATCTACAAAAGACAAAAGGCAGAGACAGGGAGGGAACAGCAAACAAAGTATATTAGTTTGACACTCAAATAGAAATGGAGGAGTCTTTGACGTTTCGAGCCTACGCTCTTTGATAGAATGAGGAAAGAAAACGGAGAAAAAAAGTGTCTGGATTAACGGTCACATATACAAACACTTACACGCACACGTCTTTGTTTACGTATTTCTATATATTTGTATAAAATCAGTTGTGTTTACATGAGTGTATATACACACACATGTATGTATGTATGTATGTATGTATGTATGTATATGTGTGTGTATGTGTGTGTGTATGTTGGTTGGTAGGTTACGATGACGTGTGTTCCAGCTGATCCGATCAACGGAACAGCATGCTCGTGAAATTAACATGCAAGTGGCTGAGCATTCCACAGACACGCGTACCTTTAATGTAATTGAAAGGGCGACTCAGCGTGACACCGAATGCGACAAGGCTGGCCCTTAGAATTACAACTCATTTTTGCCACCTGAGTGAACTGGAGCACCGCCAGGAATCGATCTCACGCTCTCACGATCGTGAGCCAAGTAACCTAACCACTAAGCCACGCGCCTTCAGGAACTGAATGTATGTCCAACAGATATAATGAATCATTAACGTATTGAACAAAATACAAAGTAGTATTTAGTTATTCAGCCGAAATCAATTTTGCCCTCCTTCCGTTTTATACTAAATATTGTACATTCTTAAAATACTGTACCTTTAGTGTATTTGCTATATGTCTTGTCTGTATGTGTGTGTTTCTGTGTTTCTTTTATATGCATCTGCGTGCATCTATCTTCGTACGTATATTTGTATTTGTTACTGCTCACATGTGTTATTTTCTACTCATCAACAGAGAGAACTAGCCGTAGCTAGAGGATGCGGAAGAGGCGGTCTTCCCTGGGCGGCATTTTTATGGATGGCACCACTTTTGGGTCTGCTGTAGGATATAGGTTTTAAATTTCATAATAAGGAAGATGTGTGTACTAAGACAGGTGAATTTCTGGTTAGAATATGCTTGTGATCAGAGATAAACGTATCATCAGCCACGAAAGCACACGCCCAACTGGTTATGGTCAAGCAACTGACAAGTAAATCTGTGGTATCGAGCAGAATATTTACTGTGGCCTATCTTTTGTACCAAGATAGAACATTTACATGATAACACTTCCAATAAGTTAAGATCAGGGATCTTTGTGATTTGACGGGCAACACTTGTTTTCTTAACGAAACACTTTCAAACTTAGGACACTGGTAGAATGTGTCATATAAAACAACTTCTTCTCTTAACCTTCTTAACAAAAAATTGTACATCGCAAGTTATTTCATGTTAAAGTTGTCGTATTTCTGTAATTTCAACCAATCACTGACGCCTATTCAACTGAATACAGTTAGTGCTGTTCGGTGTCAAGTGTGTTATTCCCTGTTTAATTATATCATTATTACCTAGTAAGGGTTTAGGGTTTTAGGGTTAG
>NC_068994.1:31026667-31028477 GCF_001194135.2 Octopus bimaculoides
ATCATAACCCTAACCGTAATCCTAAAACTAACCCTAACTCTAAAACCCGAACCCTAACCCTAAAACCCTAAAGCTAAAACCAGTACAAACGCACGAACGATGTCATAAATAACAGTGACACGGATAGTTTTTGTTGACAAACAACGGCACTAATTTTATTCAAGGGAAAAAATCCCGTAACACCGTTGTTTATATTCCACGGCGTAATTGTTTTCACCTCAATGATTGGTTGAAATTACCGAAATACGACAATTTTTTACATGAAATAACTTCAAATACAAAATTTTTTATCTGTTCTATACCACAAAATATACAAGTATTCGAAGTTTGAAAGTGTTTCGGTACCAAAAACACTACATAAAAAAATGTTGCCCATCAAATCACAAAGATCCAAGATCAGAAACTATGAGTGCCTCTGACTGGTATTGTATAAGGATATTATAATAATAATAATAATAATTATTATTATTATTATTATTATTATTATTATTATTATTATTATTATTATTATTATTATTATTATTACTTCCGCCTTCGCTAAGGCGGAGTTATTGTTTTCAGTCGTATTTGTTTGTTCGTTTGTCCGTGGAGAAGATATCTCAAGAACTTCTGGATGGATTCAGATGAACGTTCAAGGATGTTTTGATTTTTTATTGTCCATACGGACTAACAAAGAGGGGACAATACAATACATTTGGGGACAGAACAAATGAAAAAAATAAAACGTATGATATAATGAAAAAAATGAAAATGCGAAATGGAAATAATGTTACTTGCCCCACCAAGTAACATCACTTACTTGCCTTTACCTCTGTATTCCATTATGTCCAGTGGGTCGATATTCGGAGAAGTTGAGGTCAGGTTCAAAAATGAAAACACGGCGAAAAAACACTCGGCGACACCACTAAGGAACGAAACTCACTGAGTGCTCTTAGTATTATTATTGTTGTTGTTGTTGCTGTTCTTAAGGTGTCGAGCTGGCAGAATCGTTAGCACGCAGGGCGAAATGGTTAGTGGTATTTCGTCTTACCGTTACGTTCTGGCTTCGAATTCTGCTGAGGTCGACTTTGCCTTTCACCCTTTCGGGGTCGATGAAATAAGTACCAGTTACGCACTGGGGTCCATATAATTGAGGAACTCCCGCCAAAAAATTTTCAAGGCTTTGTACCAAGAGTAGAAATAATAATAATAATTAATTATTATTATTATTATTATTATTATTATTATTGAGTGAGTGAGAGAGCAGGGCATGCCATCAAAGTGACTCTGGGGTAAAATATACGAAGCCCAGTATACCCATCATGACTACCTGTCTGATAAGGGTACACTAGATCCATGCATCACAATCATATGTGCGCGACATGGTGATCTCATATCAAGATAAACAGCGCATGACCTTGCAGGTGGGGGCCTAGTTAGAATTTTCTTCGGGCCGAGTAGCCCATCCCGCAATAAGGGTTGTTTAAGGATGTTGAACGAAACCCCCATGTTTCCAAAGGTGAATTATCCAAACCCCAAAGAATTCCTCTCAACACATGGCTATGATGCTCCCCCACTACTTCTGCTCGTGACCAGAGATGCACATATCGTCAGCCACCAAGGGATATGCTCAACTGGTTAATATCACACAAATGACAAGCAAATCTGTGGCATTGAGCAGAATATATTTACTGTAGCCCATCTTCTATACCAAGACAAAACAATGTGCATGATAATACTTCCAATCAGTTAAGATCAGAAGCCATGAGAGCCACTGCCTGTATTATTATTATTATTATTATTATTATTATTATTATTATTATTATTATTA
>NC_068994.1:31030722-31034488 GCF_001194135.2 Octopus bimaculoides
TTTGTGAGCCATTCAGATCTCTGGATCTGCTATTATGTTGTTAAAGTTTTCTGCCAGCTTTTTATGCATTCCTGGCAGGTGTTTTAACCAGAAATTGGGGATCTTGTCGTGTCCAGGTGCCTTCCAGTTGCTTAGTCTTTGCAGTGTCTGGGTGACCTCTTCAGTTGTTATAGGGGCCCAGAGTTGCTCAGGTGCTAAGTTCGTTGTTTTAATGGTCCTTTTTTGGGGTTGTTGCTTCACCGACCATATTTGTTTCCAGAATTTCTCTAGTTCTTCATCTTCTTCTTCTTCTTCTTCTTCTTATTATTATTATTATTATTATTATTATTGCGCGTCGAGCTGACAGAATCGTTAGCACGCTGGGCAAAATGCTTAGCGGTATTTCGTCGGCTGCTACGTTCTGAGTTCAAATTCCGCCGAGGTTAACTCTGCCTTTCATCCTTACGGAATCGATAAATTAAGTACCAGTGAAACACTGGGATCGATGTATTCGACTAGTCCCCTCCCCAATAATGTCGGGCCCTGTGACTTTCGTAGAAAGAATTATTATTGTTATTAGGGTATTAGCTAGCAGAATCGTTAGCATGTCTGGCAAAATGCTTACCGGCATTTCGTCCAACTCATCGTTTAGAATTTTAATTCTATCGGGGCCAACTTTGCCTTCATCCTTTCGAGGCCGATAAAATAAGTACCAGTAAATCATTGGGGTTCAATGTAACCAACATATCCCCTACCCTTAAACTGCTGACCTTGTGCCAAAATTTGAAACCATTGTTATAAAGGCGGCGAGATGGCAGACTTGTTACCGTATCAGACGAAATGCTTGCATTTCTTCTGGCTTTACGGTCTGAGTTCAAATGCTACCTAGATCGACTATCCTTTTCATGTTTTCGGGATTGATGAAATAAGTCCCAACTGAGCACTGGGGTCGATGTAATCGACAGGTTGTTGTTGTTATTACTTGTTGATGCTAACAGAATCAGTTGCTTATTCTCTTTTCTTTCTCTTTTCTTTTCCATATTCCGTCATCGATCTCCACCACTGCTTTACACGGTCATCCGACATTCCCCGCTACGGTTACTGATGCTGCTGCTACTATTACTGCCACTGCTGCTACTGCTGTTCATCCGCCGCCACTGTCTTCCACTGCTGCCCGTAATGCTTCCAACACCAGGTATCGCTGCCATCATCCTAGTCGTCTACATTTTCTTAGGGACACTGATGTTCAAGTCTTGGGAAGAGTGGGGCTATCTGGAAGCCTTTTATTTCGTATTTATCTCGCTCAGTACCATCGGCCTCGGAGACATCGTACCAGCCCATTCCAAGTTCTTTCTACTCTCCTCTATTTATATATTCTTCGGGCTGTCTTTGGTATCGATGTGCATCAACGTGGCCATTCAGTTCTTCTCACGTACAATTAAAAAGGCCAGACGAACCATGAATGAAATCAGTGATCGAGCTCAGCGCACAGCTACAATGACCATCGGTAAAGCAAAAACGGCTGTTGTTAAGATGGCCGGTGACACAGATGGACCTGTGTCACATGACCATCAGAATGGGGTCGCCAGTGACCACAAAGGGGTTGCCAGTGATCACAAAGTAGATACTAAAGATTCATCTGATGAAACAGGCAAAAGTGCCAAACCTCCATCGCAGGGATTCTTCCGTCGAAAATCGTCAACTGAAAAAAGCCCAACTAAAACCACTGATCAGGACACTGTAGTGACTGTCATTCAGCCAGATAGCTGTCCTGAAGGGTTCACGGGTTAAATTAACAACTAATTCATTGGTGAGTTGATAGCGGTCGTGGGGCTGAGTTTGGGTGACAGGGGTGGGTGAACAGGTTTTGGTTATTGTTGTTGTTGTTATTGTGGTGAATATTATCAATAATGAGGGGGAAGTGGAGTGGCAGATTTGACAGAGTGATGGATAAAATACCCTTGAAGTATTTTGTTGCATATCTTAGAATTTGGGGTTCAAATCCAACTGAGCTCAACTTCCCTTCCCTCTATATTAAGGTGTCATTTAAAAAAAAAAACATGCTAGTTGTGTACCCAGGATAAAAGGGAAACTAATTGGCTACAAACAATATTTGAAAACTTGTGGTTATGTAACAAATCTATAATATCAATGATGACAATGATGATTGAGGAAGAGGAGGAGTGAATGAGGAGGATGATGATGAGAACATTAATGACAGAAGATGCGGTGATGATGATGATGATGATGATGATGATGATGAGGGTAGTGGTGAAGAAGGTGATGATGATCATATATGATAACTGAATATAATGGTAGTAATGTTAATGATGATAGTGAAGGTGGTAGTGGGAGTAAAATGATGATGATGATGATGATGATGATGATTATAATGATGGTGGTGGTAGTTGTGGTAGTTCCTATGTGTCAAACAACAGTATGTAACAAGGAAGTAGTAAGAATGAGGGATAAGGATTCTGTTTGGAACTTCAAAATCTTGTGGTCCTCTCTACTATTACTTCTCTTGCAACTTAAAATTGAAGTGGAGGTGAAACACCCTACACGTTAACTACTATACTCTTGAGCAAACTCTTTATGTGGTCCCTCAACATGCTAGAAATTGCAGTCAAGTTCCCTCAGACCACAACTACCATCACCTCACACAACACCACCAACAGCACTACCAACATCACTACCACCAGCAATAACAACAACAGCAACAGTAGCAATAACATTTACCAGAACAATAACAATGCCAATATCACCGCCACCACCACCACCAACACATCCATCACCACCAACAAGAACAACAGCTACAATGAAATGGGCAATGTGTAGACCAACACCACTACCATCACCACCACCACAACAACAACAAGAACCACTGATGCAGCATCTACTCATTCCCTCCAACTGCTAAATATAGCAATCAAATATCACCCTTCAATCACATCCTTTAAAAGGGAGAGAAGAATACATCAGATTATGTAGTCTTAAAAATTCAGACAGGATGGTCACAAGTGGAACACTCTTCATTATAAATCTGCTTCATTAAGTTTGCCTTTGGGAAATGAAAACTACAATAACAACAACAACTAATTTATGCAAAAATTAGTTATAAAACTTGTTCAAACCCTAATCCTACCCTGTCACTCCTACTCCCATCACAAACTCCCTATCATATCCCAAATGATAAGTTAACGGTTAATTATATCAGTCTAATAGAATTCCCTCACTGCCATTGTGACTCTCAGGGCGCTGCTATGATTTAAAGACACAAGGAGGGAACCCCCTAAATCCTTTTTCCATCAACTTGTTTAAGCCATTCCCCTCCCCAATTGTTCTGTGTATTCAAATGTTCGACAGAAAGCCAAGAAATGGGAACGGAAAACACACATGCCCCTCGTAACGTCTACGCAGTATGACATGGAAGATATCATTTCTGCTGCTGTACTCTTAAAGTATTCCTGTGTTGTACAAAAGGGCTAACAAATTGCATTGCAGAAACAAACATATTCTGCTGATCAAATGAATGGATGACGTATAGAACGATTTTGTTTCACAAAGAATCAGGTATTTTGAGTTGAGTAATGTGTGTGTGTGTGTGTGTGTGCGTGTGTGCGAGCGTGTGTGTGTGTATACATGCATACACACATACATACATACATATATATATATATACATACATACATATATATATATACACACATACATATATATATATACACACATACATATATATATATACACACATACATATATATATATATATATATATATATATATA
>NC_068994.1:31034727-31042691 GCF_001194135.2 Octopus bimaculoides
TATATATATATATATATATATATATATATATATATATATATATATGTGTGTATGTGTGTATACATATGTGTGTGTGTATGTATGTATGTATATATGTATGCATGCATGCATGTATGTATATATATATACACACATACACATATGTATATATGTATATATGTGTGTGTGTGAGTGCATGTGTATGTATGTGTGTATGTATTTATAAGATGTCCAGTACAAATGATATACAGTATGTGAATTGATGTACACATATGATACAGAGAATGCAAGACTTTATGAACAAAAAACAAATGGAAAAATAATATAAAAGATTTCCTGTATAAAGAATCTAAAATGTACAAATTTTTTTGTAATTATATTAAATATGTAAGATTTTTTTTTTTTGACACATACAAGAACATAACCAAAGGTGTTATTTGTATTTAAAGTATTTCTTTAAGAGTTCTTACATAAATTCTCTTCAGTCAAAACAGCTCAGATGAGGAGGTTATAATGTAAGAACTCTCTTACATAATTACATGAAACACTTATATTAAATGCATTCAAAGTATCAACATTTGGTTTTGTCTTTATGACTCTCTTCAATAACAATCTAGCCTGTCCTTGCTTCAATAACATGGTTAATACAACAAGGATATAGCAATGGAATGTTTTACTGGATCTGAGTCAAAAGATTCTGGTAAAGTGTATCGGATCAAAGCATACCTCACAAAAAATATATATACAATATTATGATGTTGTCTACATGATATTCAATGTGCAGGACTTAAAGTAAAACAAAAATTCCATACTGAATCAAGATGGAGAGTACAAATCATATTCAGTGTGTAAGGTTTTGAATAAAGGGACATACCATATGTAAAACAGTGACTATTCAATATGATGGACTTTGTGTAAAAAAGGATCTACCACATACAAGCTGGAGACTATGAACATATACAATCTGTAAGATTTTGTGTAAAAAGTGTATAAAAGATCACAGATATTGAATACAAAATATATTAAATCTAAAATATAAAATATTAAAATTTTTTGTATAAAAACGATAAAGTACATCTCAGGTGTTGAGCATAAAAAGATATTCAATGTGTTATAGTTTGTATAAAAATAACATGTAGCATATTTAAGATATGGTGTATAACAAACAGTCAATGTGTAAGAGTTTGGTTTGTATAAAACAAAATGCACTACAATTAAAAGGTGAGTAGGAAAGGTTCATTTGTGCAAAGGTTTGTATAAAAAGGATGTAGCACATTTAAGATATAGAAGACAATGTGTATAGACAATGTGAAGACCATGTTTTTAACAAAAATATATGCTATGTACTAGAACTAGTGTACAAGAGATGTACTGCACACAAGTTTTGGTATAGAATGAAATTGAAACTACAGATTGTATAAGGCACAAATGCATATATACTGCATATTCACATACATGCATACACACACATACATACACATGCACACACATTCATGCACATACACACACACACACACACTAAAACACATCAAACTAATGCAATATTTGAAAAAACACTTCTCCCTCCTGTGTTTTCTTTGTTCTTTTTGTTTCACAATATGTGTGTGCGTGTTTGTAATACATGGTTGATGTTGTCTGTTTATCAGTTTTGGATGTCTTGGGATCTGTTTATCAGTTTGGGATGTCTTTGAGAGATGAAGAAATTTAGTGACAAATGCTGACTGTCAAATTGTGATAGCTTTCTTTCAGTCTGCTTTGCTCTACTTTTATGTTGATGTACTTGTTGACTACATACACATGCATGCACATGCATGCAGACACACACACACACAAATATGCATATATACATGCATGCCTAAATAATACATACATACATACATACATACATATGTTACCACTCACACTCTATGAATGCATTCCCTCTCCCTTTCCTTCCTATGAACCACTGTCCTTATCCTGTCTTATGCCCACCTTCTTAAAATTTGAGAGTTCACTCTGGCACTCCACCACTACCTTCCTTTATCTCCTTCTCAACTACTCTCACCCACCTCTATACATAATAGGGGTGAGCCATGTATCTCTTCTAAAGCAAGACACCTGTACTTGTCCCTCTATCTTACTTTAGCCCATCAACATCAAGCATGAAGCCACTTTCCCTTCTCAAATACACCCCCACTTTATAGTAGGAGCTTTTTCCTTTACCTTTCCCTATTCTTCCTTGTTCGTCTTCTCTCTTACAAGTTACTTCGCAACCTCACAAGTGCTAGTGATACACAAAAAAAAAAGCACTCTATACACTCTGTAAAGTGGTTGGTGTTAGGAAGGGCATCCAGTTGTAGGAATCAAAGCTGACATTAGGGCCCAACACAGCCTTGCAGCTTGCCAGGACCATGCCAGCATGGAAAGTGGATGTTAAATGATGATGATGATGATGATGATGATGATGATGATGTACATATGTATGTATGATTCTGTGAAGTTGAAATCTGGCCTGAAAAGTCATTTACAAAGTCATGAAAGAGGCTCAAGAAGAAATTCCAAAACAACTTCCTTGAGGATGAGTTGACAACTAATATGCATGTATGTATGTATGTATGTGGGACAAAGAAAATAACTGAGAAATTATAATGAAGAGAAATCTCATGACAGAGCAAGTATCATAATTTAGAATTTCAAGGCAAACAAAATATTTGGGGCAGTTATTGGTTTAAGAATGTATAAAAAATAATACCAACCAGAGTGTCAGCTCCACCACCACTACCATCACCATCACTACCTACATGTTGCAAAAATAAATGGTAAAACAAACCTAATAAACATAAGAATCAAATCAACAAAATCCATTAGTAAACAAATAACAATGATCTTGTTGATAGTGATGATTTTGCTAGCAAGGATGATTATGATGATGAGGAGGAGTGGAGGAAGAGAGAGTAGTTGAAGGAGGATGGCAATATTCCTTTTATGTAAGTACCATATTTACTGGCATATAAGACATGCTTCTTTTATTGTCAGATGTATAAAAAAAATGCAGCCATATTATGGATGAGAGATTGAGTGTTTTAGGCCAGGAGGCCTAAGCATTAGTCCACAAGGCACAATAATTGTCACTAATAGTAAATATTGAAAAGCAAGCCAAACTATCACAGTTTATTAGAACAAACTTATGAAAAACTGCTTAAGGTAAAGCAGTTATGTGGGGATTTCACAACATCTCTTTATAACTCCTTCCCCAGCTTACATAACCCACAACAAATGTGTGTCTTACATTATTTAATGGCTATGTTACCTTTAAGAAACATTTTCTTCTAGAAAGATAAAAGTAATGTTTAACTTTCATCTACCTGTCAGTTATTTGTAATGAGTGCATGACAACAAAATTATAGTGATGGTGCACCACCCTTGTGACGGATCAGAGTAACAAAAACATCATAGCCAAAAATATGAGTTTTACATCATGTAAGGCAACTCTTATAACTAAAATATAAATAAATTTGCAATTGATCTAAAAGAAGATAAAGTTGAAATACAGTACTCATATAACGTTGTTTATTTATGATAAGTTTATGGTTACTAATAAGAATGAACTTATTGTATACAGTGCTCAGGTGCACTAAAACTCATCAGAAAAAGTAACCCAAACTGCATGAACAGTATATAGAATATACACAGGAAGTGAACAGTGAATAAGTCTTTAAAGAAAAATTAAAATGAGAAAAGAAATGGAGTGGGAGTGTACTGTTAGTGAATTTCAGGAAGCATGGAAGTTTTGAAGGATGTAATGTCTCAACAGCTAACAACTGATGCAGGTAGTTTGTTTCATGCTTCAGCAATTCTGAGCATGAAAAAGTGTTTCCCAAAAACATGGGCGCCATGTTGTTTTTTTGATTTTGTAAGCATATCCATAAGTGTTAGACATATGGAATTTAAAAAAGTGCCCAAATTGTTGTTGGAAAGATGGCAGTTAAACTTGTAGATTTCTAGCAAGTGAGTTACCAGATGTCAGAGCTTTAATATGTTTCATACTTTACTCTAGTATATTGTCACAGCACATTATATTAATATGCGAAGATGCATATATTTTCCACCTATAAAAACCACTTTAAAATATCTTTCAATAAGTGTATGATGACAAATACTAAATTTGTTTTTTCCACAAAATATGCTTTGTCAAATAGGGTTGCATTTTATGTCAGAGTGTATTTTATATGCCAGTAAATACAGTAGGATAATGACCTAAAATATTGTGAGTGGGGAGATGTCTATAAACGATAGAAACAATTATACAAGTTCAAGCCAGATGTAGGATGTTGATGTATTACTTCAGTCTGCCTAGCTGACAAAATAGGTTTCATTTCCAACTTTCCAAGTCTCTACTCCACATTCCAATGAATTGTAGAAGAAAAGAAAATCCTGTTGTAGAAATATTTACTTCAAAATAACGCAAATGTCCAAATTTGTTAAATCAATATACAAAATTGGATGATGTTCATTCTATTTCTGCAAAAGGAAAAGCAACAAACAAAAAACTTAAAATAATAAATGAAAATAAAATAAAACTTTCATGTTGCTTATGACATTAGTCCGACTGCTAGCGACCATATGTTCACTAAAATATACTCAAAGGAGTATTTGATCTCAAGACAATAGACAGAAAAACTTCTTTTTTACTCTCCTGCTTTTTCTACAGCATCTTATTCTTATTCTCTTCCCTTCACTTCTTCTTCTTCTTCTTGTCGTTGTTGTCCTACTTCTTGTTCTTCTTCCTCCTCCTTTTATTCCTTCTCTGGTTTCTTCTCTTCGTCTTCCTCCCCCTCCTCCTTCCTCATTTCCACTTCCATCTCCTCCCTATACTTTTCTTTTCAATGAGACCTGTCAGTGATCACTCCAACCAGTAATGGAATTTCAGACCACTCTCAGACCTGCAAGTTAACAAACTATTTGTTAATATTGAGTTCAGTTTAAGGCGGTGAGCTGGCAGAAACGTTAGCATGCCGGGCGAAATGCTAAGCAGTATTTCATCAGTCTTTACGTTCTGAGTTCAAATTCCGCTGAGGTCAACTTTGCCTTTCATCCTTTTGGGGTCGATAAATTAAGTACCAGTTCCGTATTGGGGTCGATCTATCGACTGGCCCCCTCCTCAAAAATTTCGGGCCTTGTGCCTAGAGTAGAAAAGAATATTGAGTTCAGTTTCCTTTAACTAACATGTTAAACACAAGGAACATTAAAAAAAAAAAAAAAAGACAAAAAAAAAAGCCTAAGCCTGAAATAATAATGTCATGTGAGGAATGAACCTTATTAGTCTTTGACTATCACAACTGAAATATTTAATGGTCAGTAATGCAATGACCCAATGATTGATTCATTTGAAACCCATAACTAATGACATTTGTGTTCAGTTATTGAATTATCAAATATATCGATAAACAAATGAAACATGGAAGACAACATGGAGATGTTTTAGCTTCAACAGAACATAGACATTGGTGAAACAGTGATGAGAAAATCACTACAAACTAAATGTCCAAAATTACAGATTTGGTTGTTATGGATAGTTAAAGTTGTTTGGAGACTAGTGACTCTTGTGGCTCGTTTCAGTGAAATATGAGTTCCCCACGGTGCTTATTTAATAGGGGACTAAACCACTGAGATGATATTAATCATATCCAGGGAACAGGCTGCCTATTTGTTCATAATTCTTACTAAAATATCAACTCAGCATTTTGTTTGTATTGTCAATAATTTTTTTTTAATTTTTTTAATTTTTTATAATTTTTTATCTTTTGTATTTTTGGCTTTACTGATACAAAAAGCTTTACTCAAAATGCTATGCTTGTTGCACGTAAACATAAAATACATAATCATATGTAGAAACACACACACAATAAACACACATGCACACACACATACATATACACACATACACACACAGGCACATGCAGACACACACACACATGCACATGTACGTGCACACACAGACACACTCGCACAAACACACTCAATGCTTAGCTTTGCTTTCCTGTGCATTGCTTGTATGACATCATACAGTTTTTGTTTTCTTTGGCACAGGAGAGCATGATGTCCTACTATCTAAGGGGGATAATTCTTTTAAGAATTTTTTTTTTGTCTTTAATCAGCAAAACATAACTGCTATTAAAAAAGGGGGCGGCGGTATGTAATTCTAGAAATAAATGGCAACTACTGCATTTGATCCACTCTCCATTACATGGAACCTCACCAACCATTGATGTAATGAGATCACAAATTAAACTATCCTAACCTAGAAGAAAATCAAAGAAAATTTTAAACTACATCAATAAAGAGAATGATGTAATAATCTAATAACTAAACAGGCTGTCAAATTCTTTCTATGTTGTGGATGAGTACATTGTATATTAGTATTGACTTCTTGCATTGGCAGAAGGCCAAAGATTTTCTGGAAAGAATAATATTGTTAATTTAATCAAGCCTATTGACTCAACAGAGTTAAAAGGTGAAGACACATGCCTTAATGGCTAGGGTTTTGAATCCTAGATCAGACAGTGCATTGTGTTCTTGAGCAAAATGCTTCATTTCATGTAGCTCCAGTCTACTCAGCCATAAATGAGATCCAGCAATAGCTGTGACTGACTGGGATCCCATTGAGGAGAAGAGATGTGATCTCAGTTATTTATACATCATGGAAACTTGGTAACTGGTTTTGTAAGTCCTTGGACTCAGTTCAGACCTTTAGGCTAAGAATAGGTTTAAAATGCAGATCTCTGCTTCTTATAATTCCTACAATGCCTTATTGGAATGTTGAATTATTTCCAGTACTTGAATGCTATTTTATTTTATCTACCAAAAGAGGATAAAAAAAGGCAATGTTTACTTAAGTGGGATTAGAAATCAGCACAAAGAGCCATAGTAAAAACTAGGGAGAAGGCATTTTTTCCAGTACTCTATCAATTCCCCCAAACAGGTGAAAATTGAAAATGAAAAACTGGAATAAAATATTATGCCGATATAAATATTATAGAAAAGAAAAATTTAACATTGCAGGAAAAAAAAACATTTCTTAGGAAATGCCCAAAATATATTCCACTGTTTAAAATCTTTATATTCCAATTTGCTGACACAGACCACCGCTAGTTTTATCAAATTTAACTTTTTCACATCTGAAACTTGAATTCACTTCATAAAATGTTAAAACTGAATTCTATCTCAGTTGTGGCCTCTTGAAAAAGAAGAAAACTACTGTCACTCAACAAACTTTGTGCAAAAATAATGTTGATTTCTTACAATGGCTCTGTGGCCAATCTACTGGTCATACCATTAATTAAAACAATGTGTTGATAAGTCCATGTTAGAAATAAATATTAATGAAACTATTCATTTCAAGATCTAATTGTATTCTAATTTTGCCGACCATATTTCAATGTTTACAGACAAAATAGCTATAAAATACACACACACACACACACACATACATACATACATACATACATATATATATATATATATATATATATATATATATATATATATATATATATAGATATATATACACACATATATATACACACACACACACCCTGAAAATTACTTTTACAATTTTCTCAAATAACTATGTTGGAAAATAACTATTCATACTACCTCACTTACAAGCCATGTTACAGACACATGTGCATGTGCACACACAATAATACACAATCGTATTCACATGCATTTACCTGCAAGTATACATATCCACACACAGAGGCAACTTACCAGTTCCTTATTTTCAAAATATTTCTTAATTAATCACACTCATACATATATATATACACATATATATATACATACATATGCATATATATATACATACATATGCACATATATATATATATATACATACATATGCATATATATATATATACATACATATGCATATATATATATATACATACATATGCATATATATATATACATACATATGCATATGTATATATATATATATATATATA
>NC_068994.1:31043417-31044163 GCF_001194135.2 Octopus bimaculoides
CGTTGTCAACTACTTACATAATTAGTTACGTAATTGTCTGTTACTGTTCAGTATGATCGTTCTTTGCAATATAATTTGCAGAACTATACACGAGACATCCGCATGAGATTGAACATGTATATAGTTCTACCAATTACGTTTGGGGCTATATTTCAAAAGTCTTTGTTTTGGTGTGCCAAATACTGGAAATAATTCTGCAGAAAGTAATTCTCTGCAGTTAATTTTGCTGGTTAGAGAACATAGTTATTTGAATTTAAATAATAAGGGTGAAAAATTGAATATTAATTTGATTAATATCAATTTAAAACCAGTGGCCTAGCAAATAGAAAAATCTGACGATTCAGAAAAATTTCAGAAAACTTATTCACATATATATATATGTATATATATGTATACATAATATATATATATGTGTGTGTGTATGTGTGTATGTATATGTATATATGTAGATATATATATATGTGTGTATCTATGTGTGTATATATATATATATGTATATGTGTACATATATACACACATATATGTGTGTGTGTGTGTATATATATATTCATATATATACATATATATATATATATATGTATATATGTAGAGATATATATATGTGTATCTATGTGTGTATATATATATGTATATATATGTATATGTGTACATATATACATACATATATGTGTGTGTGTGTGTATATATATTCATATATATACATTTATATATACATATATATATATATATATATATATATTCATATA
>NC_068994.1:31045532-31048709 GCF_001194135.2 Octopus bimaculoides
TATATATAAAACAACTATGAAGGGTTGGTGACAATGGTGAAAGAACAGAATCATTTGAGTGACAGATGAAACACCTAGTGCTGTTTAATAATGTCAGTCTATATCTATTAATCCTAAGTTCGAATCCTGATGGGGTCCTTCAATGGTTCTGACAGAAAATGTACCAGTGAAGTACATGAACAAATCTTCTCAACTATATCCCTTGCAGAAAATGTTGTTCTTGACTTCTATAGAAGAAATCCCTATGAAATATTTTAACAAATGTCCTCCTACCTTTCTCACTTTCTCCCTACCTGTCTTTGTGCTTGTTCTTAATCTATCTTTTTGTATCTATTAATCTTTTTCCATCCCTTATTCAGCTTTTCTTCCTTCACTTCTATTTTTATCTCCAGTACAGATTCTTGTGTATGAATGCATAAGTGCATATATACTTGTGTGTGCGCATGTGTGTGTGCATGTGTGTATGTATGTATTCATGCATGCATGTATGTATATATATGTTTATGTGTATGTACATATCTATATATATATATATACATATATATGATGAGATATACATTTATATATATATATATATATATATATATATATATGATGAGATATACATTTATATATATATATATATATATATATATATGATGAGATATACATTTGTATATATATATATATATGTGTGTGTGTGTGTGTATGTATATATATATATTTATATATATATAAATAATATATATATACATACATATAATTTGGTAAACTGAAATCAGTTCTGACAGCTACAAATAGCTTCTTTAACTTTTTCACATGACTGCCATAGTAATTCTCTAGGTCACCATATCACCATGCATGTGTGCATACATGTGTGTGTATATGCGTGTGTGTGTGTGTGTGTCTGTGCACATCAACGTGTGTGTGTGTGTGTGTGTGTGTGTCTGTGCACATCAACGTGTGTGTGTGTGTGTGAGCATGTGTATGTATGTCTGTAAGTGTGTGTGTGCATGTGTGTGTGCATGTGTCTGTGCATGTGTGTGTATGTATGTACGTATGTATGTGTGTGTGTTCGTGTGTGTGTGTGTGTGTGTGTTCATGTGTGTGTGTGTGTGTTCATGTGTGTGTGTGTGTGTGTGCTTGTGTGTGTGTAAATGCATGTATGTATATATACTTCCACACAACATATACCACTATATCTGTTCATGTATATATTTCTTTACTGCAACGGCCGATGCACCACGCATGTCCAATCCACGCTAGCATGGAAAAGAGACATTAATATGATGATGATGATGGCGGTGATGATGGTGATGATGATAAAACTATCAAAGTAATAATAATAAATCACAACAAATTCACAATACACAACACAAAGCACACACACACACATATATCTTTACTAACTGAAAAATATAAAAACATATGATGCAATCCTTTCTATATTTTTAAACCTGCTATTTCTCAATCAATTTATCATCCATGCTAAATGTCTACTATTATGAAATAAGGGGACTACTTTTTGCCCTTCATTTTGCTTTTTTTATGGAGAGAGGAGCTGACGCTGATATTTTTTATTTTGCTGTAATGTGTTCATTTGTTTTAATATATTTCTATATAATGTCTATGTAACTGAAAAGATTAATAAAAGCTGATGTCAACACAATTTTGTTTTGTAGTTTATCATTTTTTTCTTTAAACTCCCTCCCTCTCTCTTTCTCTCTCTCTCTCTCTTTCTGTTGTGTGTTGTAGGAAAGGATGAATAAGAAACAGAATGAACTGGATAAAAATATAGTCTTACTGCAAGGGTAACCATCAATATTTATTAATGTAACTGACAACAATCTTCATGATTATCACTAACATCGTTAATGATATCATCTTTGGCATGACCATCATCATCATCAACATCATCATCCTCAGTTACAGCAGTGGATGACCAAATTAACACAGATACTGGTGGTGGACAACCTGCAAGAGGGTCAATATGATGACCCATTTCACTTTCACTGCTCTCTGTCGAATGGTCAAGACATTTAGTTTACTATACCACAGGTCACTTGGCTGTAAGCAGGTACCAAATAAATTTATCCAGCTAAGTTCAGATCTTCAATGACATTCAAGCCATGGTTATGAGTATTTGGCAGTCTGGAAGGGAATGTGGTTACTCCATATTTACATTTATGAATACCTTTCTGAAACACGTTCATCTTCTGCCTTGGAAGGGTTTGGTTTTTGTGAACCACTTCCTCAGCGCATCTTGGTCGCACAAATCAATAATGGAAAACCTTGGATTCTGTCGTTTAAAACCTCCATAGATGGCGGCAGAAAACCACCAAAATGTGATAGGAGGGCCGAGAGTTGTAGTTGCGATTGATGAAACGGTTCTGGTCGGCCGGAAATCCAACGTGGCAGTCTTGTGAAAACGGTTTGGCTTTTTGGCGGACTGGAACGGTTGACCAAGAAGGTATTTATGGTCCTACTGTCAACCGAATGTGGCGAGGGCGACAAACGGAATGCTGAGACTCTCATTTCGCTCATTACCCGCTACATCAGGCAGGGGTTAATAATCTACAGTGATTATTGGCGTGCCTACAGTAACCTGAATAACCTTGACTATATGCACTATCAGGTTAACCATAATGAACATTTTGTCGATCCCCTTAACCCATCTATTCACACGGAAAATAGTGAGCGTTTATGGAAGCCTCAAGAAGTGCATTATTCGATCTGGAATGAGACCTGGCTTCCTTTTCGTCTCACCGCCAACCCAATGACTTCATAAGTTTCTTTTGGAGGCAGCAAGATTATACCCAGGTTCCTCATGACACCAAAAACTGTATACTGGTTCCTGATGGTACAGCTCTTACCCTCCAACGGTGGTGATGTGCTAAACACAACAGCTAAATCACCCTTAATTATTTTTCCATAGTAAAACCATATTCAACACCGTATTAATGAATTTGTTTCTCTCACCATGATACATGGGATCTTTTTTAAAACCTTTTTCTATTACTCAAACGAAAAATAAATGAATTTGAAAATTTCTCTTTCAAACTTTTTTCCATTACACTCAAGCAAAAAAAAATAATTTATGAATTTCTTTCTCTTTGAAAGTCGTATCCCCACCCCCTCTGAAAAATTTTTCCCCACAAATTTCTTTATAATCGTAATCTATGCTGTTTGAAAGGTATC
>NC_068994.1:31050852-31053424 GCF_001194135.2 Octopus bimaculoides
AGAGGTGGGGTACATGGGAGTGGGTGTAAGGGGTGGGTGGGGTTTGGCGGATAGGGAAGGTGGAGTTGGAATGTGTAAGGGCGGGAGGACATACGAGGGAGGGGTGACGATGAAGGAGGAAGGAGAAGGTGGGTATGAGTGAAGAGAAGAGAAAAGGAGAGTAGGAGTGAAGAGAAGTAGGAGTCGAAGCAAGAGAGGAGGGTGGTGTTGGAGAGGTAAGGTCAAGTGCGGCAATATATATAATTAAATCGAGGATATAAAACCCTCTTAAAGAGATGTCAGCATCTAAGTTCCCCGGTTTTATCCAGTGTATCAGTTAAAACCAAAGATGTTAACTTCGCATTGATGGATATGGGTATACTATTTTTCATGTGTGAGAAAAAGAAAACGGAGAAATTGACATATAGACATCAATAAAACAATTCTGTACAATATCAAACTCAATTTCACCTACAACTGTTTCTGCGAATTAAATCAATTTAAGAAATCAAATTAAACTAAATATCGTTAATTGGGTATTTCATCAGGGGTATTTCATCATTTGATAGAAAGGAGCTACATTCTGCTGTGTTGTTTGACCTTTGATAGACTCACATATGTGCGTTTCAGCAACCAACGTATTTTAAAGACCGTTGCTACTTATGTATATATAAATGCAAATTTGTTTTAATGCACTTGTGTGTGTGCGTGTGCAATGTGTTTGAATACATTGGTTGCTGAAACGTACATATGTGAGTCTATCAAGGGTCAAACAACACATCGAAATGTAGCTCCATTCTATTAAATTCTTCCCCTGAGGAAATACCCAATGAACGATATTCGATATGGAAATTTGATTTAATCTAAATTCTCAATTTGATTTAATTGGGTATGGAAACAATTGTAGGTGAAGCTGAGTTTGATGTTCTTCAGAATTGTATTATGTTCTAATGAATTGATGCCTATATGTCAATTTCTCCGTTTTCTTTTTCTTATGCGCGCGCGCGTGTGTGTTCAATTTGCAAGGAAAGATCCAGAGGAACAGTTACAGGGTAGCCAAATGTCACATAAGCACCTGGGAAATTAGTAATCACACTTGCATGGGTGATAATTCAGAGGAGAAGTGAGACGTGTTTAAGAGAACATAAGAGTAATGGAAAATGGAGACAAACGCACAAGATGTTATTTAAATCATTTATATCACCATATCACCGACATATGTTTCGATTGATGCATTAAAATAAATCCGAGAAGAAGAATAATGTGGAAAAATGCATCAATCTTATCAGGGAGGAGATTATAAACAACAGCGATTCATCAATAAGTCATTTTTACAGATGCATTTTTCCACATTATTCTTCCTCTCGGATTTATTTTAATGCATCAATCGAAACATATGTCGGTGATATGGTGATATAAATGATTTAAATAACATCTAGTACGTTTGTCCCCATTTCACATTCCTCTTATATATATATATATATATATATATATATATATATATATATATATATCAGTTGCTTTCTCGTATACGAGCAAAGCCGTTGCTAGAAAGAATCATTGAAATAAGTCAATGTTAATGCAATGTGACGCCGTTGTATGACTCTTGAGCCCGGCCAAAGATTTGCACATTTTATTACATAACGCACAGCTGTGCTGGATGGCTGGTAGAAGGAACAGGTGCCACAGTATGAACTCTTTTGACATGCCTTTTCAAACCTCCAACTGAGAGACACACCTTTCGACATGTTGCATATGTTCTGTTGTGGACAATAGGCATATCACTATTTACCATGGGTCGATTCCTGTGACTTCTCTGAAGGCTGACCCGGCCTGCACGACTCAAGCACCTCCTCCTACAAACCACACATGCACAAAGTAACACTCCTTCATTCTCCATAGGTTCAATCCTTCGAAGCCTCCTCCTAATCTTCTTGTGCTTCATTTTCTTTCCCTCAAATCTCGAACAACCACTGTGCACTCTTTTCCTCAATCCATCTCGGTCTGGCGCCTCCTTCTCCCAATTAACAACTGAAATTCCTGCCAGTGTCAGAGCAATTCTGAGGCAGTCCCTGAATCTCATTTTGGGTTTATGAACAATTGAAAAAATACAATGCAAGTATGTACAAGGAGAACGTTCAGCAAAGTAAGGCGTCCAATCAAATAAAACAAAGCTTATATGTACAATGATACAGAAAGAGAGAAAATATGAATGCGAGGCAAAGTTAAGAAATGTAAATAGTCTGAGACAATTTCTTCGGCCAATGTACCGATCTGCCAGAACATGTCCTGTAAGGTGAAGAATGCGTTTGTGTAGTTGGTGTTTTGGTGAGTGGAGATGGTGCTTGTGGGGGTGATGTGGCAGTTTTTGTGGAATGATGGGTGTGTCAGCAAGTGGCAAAAGAGGAAGAGGTGAGTCTCTTCACAGCCAACAACGGATGAAGGATTGTTCTTTGTGTCGTTTGTCTTGTTTTCCTTTTGTGTCATTCGTTGTGCGAAAAAATAATTCAAATTCCATGTACTCGTACTTCGTATTTTTTGTTGTACACGTTTTGTAACGTCCTGTGCCCACATATGCATATATATATATATA
>NC_068994.1:31055380-31057706 GCF_001194135.2 Octopus bimaculoides
ACACACACACGTAAATGCCGAACAATGTGAATGAGTGCTGAACACTGCATTTCTTTATTTGTGTATTAAGGCTACCATTGATTTCATGTTAAGAAAAATACCTTAATACCTCAACGATTTTTCAAGCCGATCACATGCAAGAATGGTATTCGTCTCCATTTTGGTTGAAAACACGAAATGTCTCCCTCGGGAATTCACAATTAATTCGCGTATGGAAATCAAGGGGCGCCACTCTTGGATGATACCTTTTGAGGGTTTATCTCCCTTGCATTTGACTTTTGAGGAAAAAAATCCGTGTTGGACTGTGAATTTGTTTGTATTATATTATATTCTGGGTATGTGTGGTGTTCGTATGTTTGTGTTCAAAAGTAGTTCATGGGGTGGGGAGTATCTTCTATGTGTGGAGTTCGTATGTTGTATATATTCGATGTTCACGTACAGGGAAAGAAATTATTCTGGTGGGATTGGTCGGAATGTAAAGTATTGCTTGTGTATGCAGGGAGAGGTTTCATCCCTAATATCTAATATGTTGAGTGGATGATATTTAGCTTTTCAGTGATACAGAGTTCGCATTTGGTACCCCGTCCCCTGTATTTTCTGACTTTAGCAATGGTGCTCCGCATTATCTAGGGGTTGCTTACTATTCCCTCTTTCAATGTCCATATATTAGATTGGAATGTCGCATGTCTTTTATTTTTGTTCCTGAATGACGCCAGTTGTTGTGTATATCTTTGCTTGAACGAATTGCCCGTCATTTCGATATACGTCTTTGTTACTCCGTTGAGATCCATCATTTTGGGCTTGTATATAAGTTCTTTTTCCAGAGTTATTTAGAGGACGGCAGTTTGGAGATTTACAATTACAGTGTCTTTCTGGGGTATTCCTGATGTTTTATTTCTATTGTTTTTGAGTATTATCGACCCTATATTCATGTATTTAGACCCGTATTTAATCATCTTTCCGATAAGTTAGGATGTAATTAACCTAACTTTCTGTTTACGGTGTTATAGTGTGGGATGGGGTAGAAAAGTGGAACTTAGAAATATATAAAGTTTGGCATTTTTTCGAGAGTATTATTATTTAAAGTAAATTTTTTCGAGAGTGTTATTATTTAAAGTAAATCGTATCCTTGTCTATAACTTGTCATTTGACACGAGCAGCCTGTGTCGACCTCCTCAAGACAGGAGACAGGGATGTGCTTGGACGATTCTGGATCTGCGATGTGCTTTGGAAGATTTTGGATCTGCGAGGTATACCTCTTCAACTGATTGAGCTGATGGTGGTCTTGTACACCAGAAAAGTCAGTGCAGTTCGGATTGGGGGCTCAACTTTCGACTTTTTCCAATTAGATATATATATACATTCCCCCACACCACCAGTGAAAGATGAACAATTGTCTCCCTTGTCCACAATAATAACAATAAGCAATTACTTCCCCTTAGGTTTTTCTACTTGTTGAATCATCTATTCATAAACTCCACACACAATATGAACAAAAAAAATTTTTTCTTAAGAAAATACGTATGTTAATAAATTTTAATATCATGATTAGCAAAAGCAAAACCGGTTAACAAACACAATATAAGGTATATTAAAAATTATATTAAAACTATGTAAAGCGTGTGCATTTTCTTTCTTTAATTTCATATATATATATATATATATATATATATACATATATAATGCGAAAGGTATAATTATTAAATATTCATCACGGCTGGTCTTACCAAATGGTTTTGCGTAAAGAATGCAACATAGTGTTAGGTAACAAACCGATTATATAACTTCACGCTCATCAGAGTTAGCCGAAATGAGCGTAAAGTTATATAACTGGTTTGCTACCTAACACTCCATTGTATTCTTTACGTGAAACCGATTGGTAAGACCAGCCGTAATGGATATTTAATACTATACATTTCGGATAATATACCTACTCAGCTAACAGATATATGAGTGCTTCTTTTCTTGGCTTATGGTCTCTTAGACGACTCACACACACACATACACATACATGCATACATACATACACACACACACACATATACTCATTACTCATTTACTTGTTTCAGTCATTTGACTGCGGCCATGCTGGAGCACCACCTTTAGTCGAGCAAATCGACCCCAGGACTTATTATTCGTAAGCCTAGTACTTATTCTATCGGTCTCTTTTGCCGAACTGCTAGCTTACGGGGACGTAAACACGCCAGCATCGGTTGTCAAGCGATGTTGGGGAGGGGGGACAAACACAGACACACACACACATATATATATACACATACACACACACACAAACACACACACACACACACACACACACACACACACA
>NC_068994.1:31058657-31067453 GCF_001194135.2 Octopus bimaculoides
CATTAATCTTATTTCATTTTATATGCTTACTGAATTGATTTTTGCCTACATAGATGGCCGCACTTCTTAATTCTCTGGATTCTGGAAGTTTAGTGACTGTGTTATCTACTAGAGTGGAGGCGCAATGACCCAGTGGTTAGGGCAGCGGACTCGTGGCCATAGGATCGCGGTTCGATTCCCAAACCGGGCGTTGTGAGTGTTTATTGAGCGAAAACACCTAATAGCTCCACAAGGCTCCGGCAGGGGATAGTGGCGAACACTGCTGTACTCTTTCACCACAACTTTCTCTCACTCTTACTTCCTGTTTCTGTTGTGCCTGTAATTCAAAGGGTCAGCCTTGTCACACTGTGTCACGCTGAATATCCCCGAGAAATACGTTAAGGGTTCACGTATCTGTGGAGTGCTCAGCCACTTGCACGTTAATTTCACGAGCAGGCTGCTTCGGATCAACTGGAACCCTCGACGTCGTAAGCGACGGAGTGCCAACAACAATATCTACTAGATAACTTAAACAAAACAGAGAGATAATACTTATCTCCACTTAACCGTAGATGTTCTTTACAGAGGTAAAGAAATTTTCGTATAGGCTTTTTGATGCAAAACTCTCGTCTCATAGCAACTACTTAAGTAAAATCTGTTCTAATAGAACATCCACGTTTAAGTGGAGATAAATATTACTTCTCAGTATTAACACGTACTGCCTCTGTTGCTAATATATGTTTTCCACACAAAACAGTCTCAACTTATTGAAATTTGCCTGGTTTGTCTGACAAAGGGACATAACCGTGTAATTATTAGTTATTCAAACATTTAAATTATAAATTTTATACTACTTTTGAAAAGATTCTGGCAAATATTTGATAAATTTTGACAAAAACACAAAAATGTAAAAGTTTTTCTTTTATTTGTAAGGAAATTTTCTCTACCGAATATGATTTAAATAGCTATTAGTTTTGACAATGTAGTTACGCAAATATATCATAAAATATAACTTAATTTAATAAACAAAATGTATGCTTTATATTCTAATATACTTATTTCAGACAGTACTGTTTTAGTTATGTATCAAAACATCGCGAAGACACTGAAAACTTATTTGCCAATTTTTTAAAGCAACAATGACAAATCTTAGGATATAAAAGCAATTGTTTCGTTTCGCTGAAAATATTTTCCGTGTTGACTTTTCATTTTGTACAGTTCTACAAACTTCGGCATTTGTATCTTTAAATGATCGTAGAAGAAATGAAATTATGATAATTTTAGAAAAACTTCTTCCCTCTTTAAATAAATTTATCAAAAGCTTTGATAATATATGGTGTTCTTTAGATATTGTTGTGAAACATTCTATATTTTACTTAAATTATTTTTTTGCTGTGCACAACCATTATTGTTACATATCTTATAAAATTATGTGAAAACCACTTTCAATTATATATTCATTGAACTTTAAATAATTTTATATTACAATTAAGTGGTTTTATTATAACTATGTATATAATTTAGTTTTAATTATAATTATTGTTTTCGTAAAAATCTCCGCTCCACTTTTTCATTAAAGTTAGAAAAGTAGGTGCGCATGCTCAGAAGTAAAGAGATTAATTCTTGTTAGTCTTATGTAAAAACTTCTTAACTATTTCGTTAACTTGAAATTACTTGAGCTTCTTTTGACCATTTAACACCGAAAACGGATCGCTACCACTTCTCAGGTAACTCTGGAAATAACCAACAATTTTATTATCCACTGGGAGGGGGTTTTAAACAGGAAAATAATTACAACTAATGCAAAAATAGGGCGTTTGAATTGCAGTTTGTTAACAAAATATGCCCGACTCTCCTCAAACGAGATCGAGTCGAAATAACAGAGGACATCAAAGAGTTTGCCGTGTGTCCAGATCTAATCGCAGCGGGCGCTCCTCTCGCGTACAGCAGACTTCGTCGTCATCATCGTCTTCGTTGTCTTCTTGTTCGTCAAGTAATTCACCTTTGACCCATACTTCCAGTATAAACACACTCAGTGGTAACGCTGCTGCTTGTGGGGTCACCAGCTTCACCAACACTAATTTATCTCCGCCTCCTCCGCCGTACTATCCAAATCATACCAACAGTTCTGTGGGTCTCGGAGGTTTCTGTCCTGTTTCATCCACTTCTGGCACTGCAGTGACCTTAAACGGTGTCGGACCGGCCATTCAATTACCGCAGTACACTGTACATCCGTGTCATTACGCTCTGCCGCCCTACTCCAGCGCAATTGCCCTCACGCCTACCAACAACTCTGCCGTTACGTCGCACGTCACGTCTAGACCGTCGTCGAATTCCTCAGCTACAGCCACCATGACCACATCGCCTTTCTACGGGGGTGTAGGTGCACCCCCACCACCGCCGTCTTACACTGCTCTGCCGAGAGTCAGCAGTGGACATCACCACCACCGCCATCACACTAGTGCCAACGCGAACAGTAACAATAACAACAACAGCAACAACAGACACCACTATAGCGGTAGCGGTAATAATAACAGTAGCAATAACAACCACCATCATCATCACAACAACAATAATGCAATGAACACGGGTTCAAATGCTTCTACTGCTGTCACGTCCGCCAGTTCTGTTTCATCTTCAAGTACCACACTGAGTTTGGGTAACAGCGGAGGAGGCGGCGGTGGTGGTGGTAGTAGTGGTGGTGGCGGTCATTCGTCGTCTTCTCTGGCATCTTTTTCTGTCGGTCACCATGGCTACCACCATTTGTCGTCGGCACCGTCGTCCACTGGGGGTGGTGGCGGCGGCGGCGGTGGTCTCTTTTCGTCGGCCGCTTCGGCTGCGGCATTCATCTCTTCTGGGCACCATCACAACCATCGACGACTGCTAAAGCATCGCGAGCGTAACATACTCTCAGCTGTGGTCAGTATGCTAGTCATTGTGGTTTTGTGCACGGCCCTCGTTGAACCCAATTGGATTGCCGTATCGGGAGGTGGCTGCAAGGAGAAACACCTCGGAGTTTACCAGTTCTTTTATCCCGGCTATTTCCTTGATCATCGGGCATCGTTACCAATGAACATAGAAAGCAACAGCCAGACTGCCGTCGAGGTCATGGTACCAAATGAAGAGAAATCCAATAAAATGGTAACCGGATTTAGTTACAAATATGGACCGGGTAATGACGAAGGTAATTATATCAAATATTGTTTTCGTTATTATTAGCTTTCAGTAGCAGAATCGTGAAAAAGTAACAAAATTGGTTGAGCATTGTTATTTAGGTGCGTGCCTTTACAGTTCAGATCCCGCAAGTGTCAACTTTGATTTCATTTTTTCCCTTTTCAGAGTCCGGTCGATAAAATCGACTCCCCCTTTTGTCTCAAGGTTTCTAATCTTGTGTCTGTATAAGAAATTATTAACGTTGTAACAATTATTTAATAAAGAAACAATTATTAATTATTGCTTTTCCCTAAAAGTTATCTAGCTTTCAGAATCCGTTTCGCAAAATGACAACTTGAAGTGACCGCAGTACAAATAAAATTTTGATATTTTCAGTTGTAGACATTTTATTTATTTTATTGTAAGCATTAAAAGAAACAAAATTAACCTTACATTATATTTTAAAATTGGAAAGAAAAATGTTTAGCTCCATCTTTATACTGTTAGAAAGCCTCTATTAACTGTAACCTTGACACAATAAATTTCTTGTGTTGAAAGTAGTGATGAGTTTAGCTGAAATAGAAAAATTAGTGTCGACCCCTCTAATTTCTGTTTAAATCCAGCTTTGGGTTGTTTACTTTTAGGGTCAATAGAATAATACCAGTAATTTCTTAAGAGTCAATTCAGTAGACTGTACTATTTCCCCAACAACGTCTACCTTGGCAGAAGCTGGTTCTCGTTGTCTCACTAGAGATGAAATGTAAAATTTACTGGTGCACTTCGCATAAGTTAAACTAAATTCTAGCTTATTTCATTTATACTTTTGTTTGACAATGTTATGAATGACATACTTTTCAGGCCACTCAAAACATTAGTATAGATTTTCTAAGATCTTAAATTATATGTTATTGACAGACAGCCTTCGATTTTTCTTTTATTCATAATAGTTTTCAACCCAATATTCACTAGATATTGTCTATAGTTTATCATCTACTTCGAGTTCCATTATTCCCATAAAGACTTAAATTATATTTTTAATAATTGACGATGCACCTGTTTGGGAATCACTGCTCCTAGGGGGTCACTATTCTTGTTAGAAATAAAGAGGCTATTTTCTATGAAATCACTGATCCGTTTTAAAAAGTGGAGTTGTGTTTATCTAGAATTATATTTCTGCTTCAAAAATTTCTAGCCTTGTCTCTATAAGAAATTATATCACACCAATGTGTTGGGAGAACTTATGAATGTCACAGACTTTGCTTCTCAAAAAATCTGAGGTTTCGTTATTTTGTAAGAAATTATTAAAGGGCAGCAAGCTGGCAGAATTATTATAGTGTTGGACAAAATACTTAGCAGCATTTGTTCTGACTCTTTACATTCTGAGTTCAAATCTCACCAAGATCAACTTTGCTTTTTATCCTTATGGAGTGGGGGTTGATGAAATAACGTACCAGTCAAGTACTGGGAGTACTGGGGGTTGATGGTATCAACTAACCTCCACCACTTAATGTTGCAGGCCTTGTGACTAAATTCGTAACATTATTATTGTTGGATGAGAGTGGTGAGTGATGAATTGGTAGTATACATCGTATGCTGAGCAAAATGACTTGTAGTGTTAAGTTGCATCCTTTTATGAATTCACATTTTGCCAAAGTTGACTTTACCTTTTCCCCTTTCCTGGGTCAATAAGATCAGTACAAGTCTGGTACTGGAGTTCTGTTTAATCATCTCTTCCTTCAGGTTCCTCTTCGAGAGAAAGGTGCTGCCGCCCTCCAGTAAGATGAAATGGCAAGCATACACCCTGAATGGATGAGCCTTCCCTCAGCATGCAGCTTTATGCTGGAGATCACAGCTGAGAGTGGCACTTGCTCTTGGTAACCCAGCATTTGTAGGTCCTTTGGATATTTCCAATTAGTTGTTCTTTTACTGCAACAGCTTATTTCATTCAGTACTTGTCTTACTTAGAACTCTCTGTATAACCTTCCTCTTCACAGACACACATTCTCATTTTATAGTTCATCCTTGTAATGTCAACTATTCTTTTCTCTAATAATCAATTGTTCTTTTCCATAATAGGTCTTGTCATCATCTTATGTTAGAATTAGCCTAGGTAATACATCTAATGGAATGCCAGCTATATTTCTTTTAGCTCTTTACACTTTGCATTCAAGTCCCACTGAGGTCAAATTTGCCTTTTACCCCACATCTTGGTCCATAAATAAAGTACTGGTCTGTCAACTTCAGTTGTTAGTATTTACTAACCTTTACCTTAAAAATCACTGGCCTTTTTTTATTAGGCCCCTCTCTGAGTGAACCAATCTGTAAAGATAAGTGTATAGCGATAAATATGCATAACATAATTCCTTTGTGATGTTGATTCTAATAGTTAGTGTAAAATATATACATGTAGTGATCACATGTAGAAAAACATCTCTGAATGTTTACATTCATTAACTGTTGGAGAATGCAATGAATTATGAAGACGTGATTAAATTCTATCCATCTGGCAACAAAACCCTGGGATATGCCAGTCATAGACGGTGCTCCATCAGTGCATATTGATATGAGGTTGAGGGGATCAATGCCATTTTTAGTAAGATAATTCACGACTGCATTGTAGATCATCTCTTCCGTGTTTTTCAGTACAGTTTTCATAAAGAGTAGGTTTTCACAAACTGTGGTACCTTTCACATAGCGAGCAAAGGCAAGGACAACATATTTATTGTCAAAAGTGCTGTCATCCACCGTCAACGAGAATCTGCAGTGTCGCAAGTCTTCTACAACTATGGATTCGACATCTTCGGCCATTTCACAAATGCGGGAAGATACAGTGTTGTTTGAAAGTGGAATACTTGCTAAAACTGAGGCAGCATTCAGCACATTAGCAACTTTATATGCTTCAAGTATGGAGGGCTTAATCAGATCTTCACCAATGGTATGTGGGTGACCCTGTTTTGCTATCATGAGCGAAATGTTATAGGCTGCCTGCAGATCAGAACGGTTGTTAGTATGGACAAGGAAATTTTTGAGTGATGAAGATGAGACATTTTTTTGTGATGGTATTCTTCGAAGTATTCCTTTGGCTTGCCAAATAAACCAGGAGGGTTTCATTGAGTTGTTAGTTAATACTTTTGAGCAGATAATACACTATGGTAAAAAAGGATCTTCAATACTGGATACAAAACCATATTTGATATAATCTTCATGATATTGTCTACAGAATCTTTTTTCTGAGTCGGTGGAATTAAGGGAACGTTTTTCCATATCACTGACAGTAAAATTTCTGCAGATTACAGTTAGACTAACACTTGCGTAAAAATGTACGTACCTGGAGAGATAATACGATATGTTGGATAAGCTGTAAGAACTGTGGTTTCGTTAGAAATCCTCAATTCAAAAGTCAGGTAGAAAACACAGTTTTATGTGTGCTTTTAATGCGTACAAACATTGATCCGATTGTATGCGTCTGTACCTGTTTGGTACAAATCCGTGTATGATTGAATAGCTAATCATCCAATAGGTAATGAGTGCACTCGTATGTGCTCACACATATGCGATGAGGCATATTTCATTTGCACGACATGTGCGTGTACAGAAAAATTAAAATTCTTCAGGTGGACCACAGAAAATTTTCCTGTGGTCCACATGGACCAGGTTGGGAACCCCTGATCTACATTATGTTTAGATTAGTTTCCTCTCCAGTCACTATTAGGTGTCTTATTCCTTGATGTGTACATAGCACCAGAGCAGATTTGAATATTTCTTAACTAAAGGAATTAAATTTCATATCCTCTACTCTGCTGACATATGTACAATTCACATCCTGGAATAAAACATCTGATATTGAGTGGATATCAAACTAATCAAAATATAATATAGATTTTAACATTAAGCAAGGGTTTCTCTTTAAAATGATGTTAAAAGTGAAACGTTATGTTTGTATGTTGCAAGAATTAATGTTAATGCATGGGGCATTAAATATGTTAACACTAGCTGGTAGGGTGGTCCAAAATTTAGATTCTGAATTTAGTTTTAATCATATTAAGGAGTAGAACATACAATTTCCTGTAAGTCAAACCACCTCATGGTCCCAGCAGGCAAAATGGAAAAGGCATTGCCCCAGAGGATGGTGAGGGAAATGCTCTGGAACAGCCTCTTGACTCAAGGGGCTTGCACTTGCAGACAGCCATTTCCGCCCCGATCACAGTGATCAAGGATATAGTTTGGGGACCAAGAATGCTGCAGGTCTCCACTGCCACAGATTCGACAGAATCTTTTATCGTTTACTTGTTTCAGTCATTTGACTGCAGCCATGCCAGAGCACTTCCTTGAAGGGTTTCAGTCAAACAAATCAACTCCAGAACTTTTTTTTTTAAGGTCTAGTACTTATCCTATTGGTCTCTTTTGCTGGACCACTAAGGTAGGGGAAGTAACACACAAACACCAGTTGTCAAGAAGTGGTGGGAGACAAACATAGACACACACACACACACACACATACATACACGATGGGCTTCTTTCAGTTTCCATCTACCAATTACACTCACAAAGGTTTGGTCAGCCTGAGGCTATAGTAGAAGACCCTTGTCCAAGGTGTCATGCTGTAGGGCTAGACCCTGAGCCATATGGTTAGGAAGTGAGCTTCTGACCGCACAGCCTCACCAGCACCTATTTTCTTTTTTTCTTCCTTTTCAGCTTAGGTGGCTAATACAATAAGAACTAGTAATATATTGAGGCCCATTCATTCACCTTGACTGACTGACTGACTCCTTTTATGTAATTTCCTTTTGGATTTAATCAGTGTAAATCAATAATTTGTGGTAAAACATTGCATGTAAAACATTATTAACAGGAAACACAAGCAATGGTTGTTGATGAGATTTAGATCCAGGTCAGCTTTATTTGAGGAGACCTACAATCAAAGGTAGTCCAACCATGACCAATTAGTTTTTATTGAAACAGCATATCCAGGACATTATTATCAAATATGTCACTCCTCTTTTGAGATGGTAGAGTGTTGATTGAATGTAATTTGGGCACCATTTCTAGCAAATTGTGTGGCAACACAGAGAATTCTCTTGTCTCAATTAACAATAGTATGCAAATATGGTAAGATGCCAACTGTGGCGGCAAGGTCAAAATTGTTCATTTTTAGTATGTCCATAATCAAGTTGCTTATCTAATTGAATGATATAGTTATTCTTGTACATGTCTTATTAGCCAAAGCAGAAATAGATTTCCCACTTATTTTATCTTCTGTAAATATGGTCATCACACACATTAGTGAGATGAATAATCTCTATAACCCTGGGGTCAGTAAGACTCACTGAAGATGAACTTAGAGTTTTTTCTCAAAGTTCGAAATCATGGTTGATTATTTTTGTCATTGGTTCAGGGTTTGGGAATTTTTATTCATTTGCCCACTTTCACCTTTATGTTTAAGTGAAAATTTGTGGTTTGGTCATTTTAACTGCTATATTTAGCATGCCGGTACTGCTTGTTAGTACCCTTAATTATTAATTGATAAATTTTTTACACATGCTAAACCACTGATATCATTATAAGCAATAATATCATCATATATATGTCCTTTTGTTGTTTACACCACCTGTCCTCGTCTGTTATTGTGTTTTTCGTAAATTCTCCCATATATATATATATATA
>NC_068994.1:31067677-31071100 GCF_001194135.2 Octopus bimaculoides
TATATATATATATATTCCCTTCCTGTTTCCAAGCAAGGTAATATTTCTCCATAACAAATATATTTACAGAAGATTGGAAATAAGACATCGCTTGTATGATAATGACATTCACTTACTATTGTTGTGCAATGTCAAGACAAGGAAACAGACACATACATACATGCATGTGTACACACACACACACACACACACACACACACACACACACACACACACGCACACGCACACACACACACACACACACACATAAAAACTGACGGACATAAACACAACAGGCTTCTTACAGTTTCTGTCTACAAAATCCATTCACAAGGATTTCACTGGCCAGGGCTATGGTAGAAGGCACTTAACCTAGGTGGCAAGTAGTTGGACTGAAACCAGAACCATGTTGTTGGGAAGTGAACGCCTTAACCACACAGCTATGTTTCTGCCATTGTGTGTATATGTATGTGCCTGTATGTATGTGTGTCTATTCAGGGCTAATTATTTTTACATCTCATCAGTGACCGTGATTTGTGCCTCCAAAACTAATGATGGTAGGAAGAGAGGATGTTGTCCTCCGGCTTGAATTCTTGGAACAGCAAACTTTGCTAAAGGTATCCGATGGCTTGTGTCAGTATGAAATCTCCCACCCATATAGACTTTCTTAAGGGATCCAGTGGCCTGGTGGTTGTATCATATCTGACAATGTATTAAATCAACCATTTAGTGAAAAATGCAAAGGAAATCTTGTCTCTTATTTTCACTTAAAGAACTGGACATTTTGCTCAGAGAAAGAGTCAAATTGACAGTTATTACAGTGTTAGATAAAATGCCTCAGGATATTTATTCAGGCCCACTACACTCTGAGTTCAAATCCTACTGTAGTCAACATAGCCTTTCAGTCCTTCAGGGTTGATTAAAATAACAATCAATACTTTTTCATTGTGCACTCTAGCAGGTGTAGATGCCTAAGCTATGCAGCTTATCAAGATAAGTGCTATGGCACCAGGGCTCACAAGGGTCATAGATCCATTTAGTATAATTATATATATATATATATATACACACACATACAGGTACACAATCCTTTATTCAGAATTCTAAAATCCAAAATGCTCCCAAAACCAAACTTTTTTGTGGAGGGTGGAGCGCGTCATAACAGGTGTTGTTTGGTATGCAAACAGCTGACCACCATGACCAAACTAACTCACATGTGCCACGTGGCAATGCTTGGCAGGTCAGCTGCTACTTACTGTCAAGTATCAGGTGTGACTTAGCACTCATAGAGAGAAGATGGTCATTTGCTGTTTGCTGTCTTCATGTTTTTTGTGACTTTGTATATAATTTACCCTGAAAATGTCAAAAAGAACTGCATATACCCCAACGGATAACAGTGACAATGATGCTCCTGTTGTACATGAGTGATGGAGAAATTACTGAAATGGTGTTAAATACATATAAAAATGAAGACAATTGTGATGATGACAGAGAACACTGATAAAAAAAATTCCTATAGACGACATGCTGAAAATTTGTGATCAATTAATAGCTGGCCTTGAACAACGTGCATTTATCAGTGAGTAACAGATTATGGAAGTTTACTCAATTAAAGAAACATTGCTTAGACAGAAACCTACACTAATGAAACATGATACTTGAAGAAGTCTTTTTAAATGCCCTCTCTTGTAGTGCTACTACATCACTTGAGCATCTCATTCCTGGTTCATCATCAGAAGGTTGTCTGCAACTCAATGACAACATTGATAACACTGACGGATCCTGTTCTACAACTTAACTGCAGCTACAAATTTAGACTAGTTTGAACCAATTTCTGGCTCAAGCATATAGATAAACTGTAATACAATTTGTAGTCTATCTTTATTAGTGTGAATATTTATGTATCTCTATACCATGGTAATGTGTACACTTGTACTTGTGGATCATGTATTTTTGTTTTAAATTGTCCCACTATATGTATTTTGTTATTTGTGATCTTAACTATCTCACTATTTCATTTACCAGTGCATTATGCTATAAATAAATCTTTATTTTTCCCACTGATTGTGTGCTTTTGCTATCATAGTAGGATGTCTGTTTTAATGTCTAGTTTACAATCTGTGGCAGCTGGCTTTTGTTCTGAAATCCGAAGAAATTCAGAACACAACTATCCCCAAGGGTTCCAGATAAAGGATTGTGTAGCTATATATATATATATATATATATATATATATATATATATATATATATATATATATATATATGTATCAGGTCATTAAGAATGAAATGTCTGATTTTGAACTGAAAGTTTATTTTACTTTATCTCAACAAAAAAGCAATGCAGTTAATCAAAGTATGCACTTAAATTATCGACACTATTTTGCTGTTTTGTCAGCAGCAAAGAATTCTAGAGAGCAAGAGGTAACAAAATCATGAAAGGCTGTTTTTACATCTTCTTCAGATTTGAAGTTTTTTCCTTGCAAAAATTGTCTAATGCCTACAAAACATGTTAGTCAGTTGGTGCAAAATCTGGTGAATATGGTGGATGACAAAGTACTTCTAAGTTCAGTTCCTGTAACATGTGTAGTATTCTTTGTGCAGCATGTGGTTGAGCATTGTCTTGCAAGACAATTGGCCTGTCTCTATTGACCAATCTTGGTTGTTTAATTGGAAATTCATCGTTTCATTGCCAGTGAATGAATTGCAAGTTCATCATTTCATCAAATTGGTTGATGTTTCCATCTGCTGTAATTAACTTACCAGGTCTCATGAACCTGTAGTGGATCACACCAGCACTGGACCACCAAACAGATACCATTAGCTTTTTTAGTGAATATTCTTTTTTGGATTGTGTTTTGGCACTTCGTCTCTATGCAACCACCATGCACAATGCTTGCTATTGTTGAAAAGAATCCATTTTTCATCACATGTAACAATTCGATGCAAAAATGGTTTGCTTTTAAGCCGTGACAGCAAAGAGCAACAAGTTTCAAGACAACGTGTCATTTGATGTTGGTTCAGTTTGTGTGGTACCCACTTATCCAGCTTCTTTTACATTGCTGATGTGTTTCAGATGGTCCAATGCAGTTGGATTGAAACATCAAGCCTTGCTGCCGACTCACGTGTAGTTTGAGATGTATCTGCTTCCACTACAATTTCCAGCTCATCATTATCCACCTTGGTCTCAGGTTTACCACAGGGCTGATTTTCAAGAGTAATGTCACCAGACCGGAACTTCTCTAACCATCAACATACAGTGGGCCCATTCACCACATCTTCACCAAACACTTCATTGATATTTTGAGCTGTCCGGGATGGATTGGTTCCATGATGGAACTCATATTTGTAAACAAGAATTTTTTATCTATCCATGTGTTCAAAAAAATTGATTTACAAGAGAAAACTCACAATATAATTGCATTTCGAAAAGTGATGATGTAACCC
>NC_068994.1:31071532-31074200 GCF_001194135.2 Octopus bimaculoides
AGTGTCTGTGTTTATCCACCACCACTTGACAATTGATAAAATTAATTTACATAATGTTACAAGGTGGAAAACTCCCAAATGTTTACTAGAGTACCAACACAGAATGAGCTATAGATAATTACTAGCAATGCACCCCGGCATTACCTGGGTGTTATGACCTACATCCACACTGTATTATTTGTTCCTTTCTTATGAGCAGAATCGGCACACGAGGAGTATGAAGCAAACAATTCTTCTTTATAAACATGTTTTTCAGTCATTTTCTGATGGACAACGCTGCAGTTTCCATCTACCAAATTCAGTCACAAGGTTGTGGGTGGCTTAAGGCTATCATAGTAAACACTTGCCTAAAGAACCATGCTGAGGGACTGAACGTGGAACCATGTGGTTAGGAAGCAAACTTCTCAACCACACAGTCATTCTTGCATCTAATATGTGTGTGTGTGTGTGTGTGTGTTTACATTTGTTGTTAAATCAAGTATTGTCTCCAACTATGTCTCAAGGTTAGCAGTTCATCAAGCAGAGGTCTATAAAATAAATGCCATATTAAAATGCATACTGAGGTCAGTATGATCAATTAAATTTTTGAAGGTGATACCCTATCATGGCAACAGTCAAAAAATTAAACCCAGTAAAATAATGTTTAAAGACTTAATGGCTTCAAATTTAAGGTAATGGATTACTAACCACAAGATAATAAGTTCAAAACTTCATATTGAACTTCCACTCTATACGATAACACTATATGTACATCTCAGTCTACTTGACTTCCAACAATTAACAATTGTAATTTGAAGTTGAATGGTTAGCAGTAAAAAATGTCCAGATTTCTTTAAAAATTATTGTGCAAGATATTCTGCGAAAAAGTACTTTTTTTTCACCACAACAAACCACATACATACACACAGGTGTGTCTGTGGTAACTTGAGCTACTACAAATAGCAGCCAAATCTCTCTTAAAACACACCCTTTTATCAAAAGAAAGACAGATTTACAGTATTTCTGGAAGGAAAAAAATAACTATGCAATGGGTCTGCTACATCAGAGGCTACTCTGGGCTAAACAAAACACAGACAAACATACTTCACATTAAAAGATTATCTACTAAATAATACTAATAAAGTTGATGGTATATATTCGAAGTTTCATTCCTTGGTAAAACTCCATGTATTTTAAACATTTTCTCATTATGCTCTAAGACATAAAGATTGTTCAAGCAGAGTTGCCTCCCTTAGCTCAAAATTGTGTGACCCAACCTTGTTTTCAAGATTCTTTTTGTAGTAAAAAAGAGTTGTTGTGCAAAAACATATTTTAGTGGTAGCTGAAAGATTACTGAATCTTTTGATACCTCATACATCAAAATCGGCAACTCAGTTTTTGAATCCATAAGGAACATACGCACACAACAGACACATGCACAAACTCTGTTTTATATATTAAGATATATACAGAATCCTTTATTTAAATCTGTGTGTGTGTGAGAGAGTGAGAGAATATGTGTATAGTCTCCACTTGAGACCAAGCCAAAGGCCTGCTTGAAGTCTGACTTCACAGCAACACAAAATTCATAGATATGACTATATATATGTGCGTGTGTGTTTGTGTGTGCTAGTAATGAACCAGAAGAATGAGTACTCAATGCTAGAAAGTTGACAGTTCTTTTAGACCTTTTAAAGCTTTCATGACAAAATGTCATTTGTATTTTTGAATTATGATTGTAGAAAATATTGATCTCTGTTAATAGTTAACCTTAGGTAGCAAAGAAGTAATAAAAATTCTGTCAATAAGTGTACATGCATGCACAGACCCACACATATTTGTAACCCATGCAGTATTGATATTCCAGTAATTTATTAATAGTGAAAATTCAGCTAAACTGTATGAATGCACTTGTTCTTTGATATTCCTTCACAATCCTAGAATCTATCTTGTATCCTTGCAATGCTAACAAACTCTCTCTCTTTCTCTCTTTCACACACAGTATTAGTAGACTGTATCACCTTGAAAGGGGTGTGGTTAATGAAATCTATTATTGTCTTCACATTCCTGGCTATTGCATGGAGCCTGTGTTCATTCTTCCTGGACCTTCTTGGGCCAACACAAAGGGGTCTGAAGCTTATCCACAGAAATGCTATATCCAGCATCACAACAGGTATGTGTTTTTACTCCACTCTTTTACTGATTCTTTTTGTGTGTGTGTGGCATTGATTTTTTGCTTTACTTACATTGCTGGTGCTTTTGGAATATGCATAAACCTCACACCTCACCAGTTTTCTTTTGCCTACAAAAGAATCATAATCATATGTACACACAAACAGATGGAATACACAATTAATTTTATAGAATGTGCCTTCATAATGAGCATCATCATCATCACTTAACATCTATCCTCCTCCATGCTGGTATGGATTGAACTGTTTGACGGGATCCAATCAGTCTGAGGACTGCATCATATTCCTTTGTCACTTCTCTCCACTGCTTATTTCTTTACTGCCCACAAGGGGGCTAAACATAGAGGGGACAAACAAGGACAGACAAAGGGATTAAGTCGATAACATCGACTCCAGTGCGTAACTGGTACTTATTTAATCGACCCCGAAAGGATGAAAGGCAAAGTCGACCTCGGCGGAATTTGAACTCAGAACGCAGTGGCAGACGAAATACTGCT
>NC_068994.1:31074210-31077592 GCF_001194135.2 Octopus bimaculoides
TCTTTACTGCCCACAAGGGGGCTAAACATAGAGGGGACAAACAAGGACAGACAAAGGGATTAAGTCGATAACATCGACTCCAGTGCGTAACTGGTACTTATTTAATCGACCCCGAAAGGATGAAAGGCAAAGTCGACCTCGGCGGAATTTGAACTCAGAACGCAGTGGCAGACGAAATACTGCTAAGCATTTTGCCCGGCGTGTTAACTTTTCTGCCAGCTCGCTTGACAACCAGTGTTGGTTTGTTAATGTCCCCTTGACTTGGTTTAGCAAAGACAATGATAGAATAAGTCACAGACTTACAAAAAAACATACTGGAGGCAATTTATTTGACTAAAACCCCTCAAGGCAGTACTCCTGTCTGGCTGTAGTCCAATGACTGAAACAAGTAAAAGACAAAGATGCATCATCATCATCATCATCATCATGCGTCCGCCTTCCATGCTGGGACACATATTTACATATATGCAAATATTCAGTCATACATACATGTGCATGTAAATATACATATATGCAAACATACACACACACGTATGCATACTTTATTGCTCACATTGTCATTTCAGTCAATTGTACATTATTCTATACAAATATCTTAGCCTTTACCAAGTCAAAGTAGGCTGCTTACTAAAATGAAGCCATTAGTTTGTGTCAGGGTGGAAAGGTCATCTGCACTCTCCACAGAAACCAAGGAGAATGAAGACATTAGTCACCACTATTTAAAGGACATATGTCCTATGAACCCTAACCTGCTTCCTTCAAGTGTCTTTTTGAAGAGACAAGTTATGGTTGAACTCATTTACCTATAATTATTTATTGCAAGGTATGAGCAAGGTTCTGTTGCAGTGATTTTAATTGTGACTGTCGGTTCATTTCAGGTTAGTTGAACTTTTCCAAATTGTTGCCATTTATGTGTTCTATCTAAAGTATTGCCACATGCTTGAAATTAAAACCCCTCTTTGAGTTTTCACTTCGCAGCAAAACTAATATATAAAACAAATCAAAAATAAAGACAACAAAAAAACCAAAAGGACATACACAGTGAATGTATTAGATTGACACTCACTTTAAGATGGAAAAAAAGAGTTGGGTGTGATGTTTTGAGCATGGCTCGTCATTGGAAAGAGAAATGGTGCAGAGAGAAGGAAATGAATAGTCCAAGAAAAGCATGTGTGTGATTACATGGCTGTATTAACAATTAGTATATTGGTACTTATGTAATTTAAACTTTTTAATACCAACCCACTCAAGACCACCACTGAGTCTATGATACAGGTTTTTTGTTTTAAAATGATCGAAATTAAATCTTTCCATTAAAGTGTCATGATAATTTAGGTTCCAAACACCAGCTTTAATAGTGACAAAGTTCTTTGACCTCATTATTTTCAAAATTAATTGACACAAAGATATTGTATTTAACAAAAATATATTAACAAAAGGGTTAATAACAGCCCATTTCAATGCTATTTCAGTGTTTAGTTAAGCAAAGATTAAAGTACTCATTCTTTACTCTTTTTTCTTACTCTTTTACTTGTTTCAGTCATTTGACTGCGGCCATGCTGGAGCACCGCCTTTAGTCGAGCAAATCGACCCCAGGACTTATTCTTTGGAAGCCTAGTACTTATTCTATCGGTCTCTTTTGTTGAACCGCTAAGTTACGGGGACGTAAACATACCACCATCGATTGTCAAGCGATGTTGGGGGGACAAGCAGACACACAAACATATACACACACACACACACACACACGTATACATATATACAACAGGCTTCTTTCAGTTTCCGCCTACCAAATCCACTCACAAGGTTTTGGTCGGCCCCAGGCTATAGTAGAAGACACTTGCCCAAGGTGCCACGCAGTGGGACTGAACCCGGAACCATGTGGTTGGTAAGCAAGCTACTTACCACACAGCCACTCCTGCACCATCTCAAATATATATATACATTGATGGTACTTTAATTATTAACTCATTTCAAATAATAAACCAATTGTTTTATGTTAATGTCTTTGTCTTATTTCTCTCTTTAATTATTTGTTTTGTTTTTCCTGTTTCATTTCAGTAATTATCTGTGTCCTAATCAATGGACTTTGCTATCTGTTGACGATTGAAGTAAAAGATTTACAGTTGAACACCAAGCCATATCCAGGCAACCGTGTCTCTGTGACTTTCTCTGTTTCCTTCTACCTGATTGCGACAGCCGGTGGCCTGGCCGTACTTGGCACAGCTTGTAACTGTCTCCGTCATTATCCAGTACGCGTCACGTCTGACCCAGAACCATTACTTGATGACTATGACCGATTGGAGCAGGTGTTTTACCCACCTGGGCCACTACCAGAGATTGCCTCTATGACCCCTATGGTCCCACCACCTGCCTATAGTCCCTAACTTATTTTTTATGTTACACAATTGATTTTCCCTTCTCCAATTTTATTTTTTAGACATTTCTTTTTCTTTTTGTTTCTATGCCCCCTTGCCCCTTTCCCCCATTCTCAAATCTTTATGCAGAAATGAAGCTTGTCTGATGTGCTGCCTTACCTGTGAAGTTTGCATGTATTGAACATCTGGAGGACATTCAAACAGATGTGCATACATCTGTTGTTGAAGTGTCTGGAGAACCCCAAAGGAGCCGAAAATCTTTTTATCTCATTCATCTACTAATTATTTTGTACAAAAATTTCATGATTTTTTTTCTTTTTCATTCTTTTTGTTGAGTTGTTCAATTCTCCTCTTCTGGATATTTAAAAACATTTTATAAGTGTTTGTTGACTACAAACAGATGGCATTATAATTAGTGTTGTTGTTTGACACCTGATCAGCACTGACAGGAAGGTCTTACGATCAGAGACGTTCCAACCAGGACCATCCCAACATTTTAGAGCTATTCTTGCAGGACTACAATATCCAAAATGTCTGTCCTTCTTTTTTCAGATGGTAGTGTGTGATTTGAAGAAAATTTGGCTTCTATATCTAGCAGGTCAAAAGACAATTACAGGCACATATTTTTATTGGCTCATTTAATATCAGTGTTAGTCAAACTTCAAGAGCTTTGGCACTGCATCTTTGGACAAGATACACCACTCCACCTCAGTTGCAGTATATAGAAAAAATTAACTGAGAAAAAATTTGATCATGCTGTCTTGATAATTCTGCCATCAATTTCTTTACTATATGAATATGTGTATATCTGCATATAGTGTGTGTGCATGTGTATGTGTGAATATATAATATACACAAATATGTGTGTGTATATGTATAATGCATGTATAAGATGAATATATGTGTGATGTGTGTATATGTATCTTTGTCTTTATATACACGTGTGTGTTTGTAAATTTGTATATATATATATATATGTATGTGTAATGTATGTGTGTGTTCAT
>NC_068994.1:31077942-31078912 GCF_001194135.2 Octopus bimaculoides
TATATATATATATATATATATATATATATATATATATGGATCTTGAAGCACATAAGGCTATAATAGCTTAAATATATTGGGTTGAAAATCTTTTTACATAGAAATGGTTGAAAGCTTCCTATGGGTATCTTCTACTCTTGTCTTAAGCTAACCAATGCCTTGTAAATAAAATTACCAGTTAAAAAATATATTGTGTGTGTATCTAGGTATTGTCTTCATGGTTTTTTTGTGCTCTGCATAAAAACAATACCATTGTCTATGTGTTGGTTTCTTTGTTTATAATCTTCTGTAAAAAAATATATCTGGCCATTGAGCTGTTCATTATTTGAGAATCAGGGGTAAATAATACCCTGAAAGTGGAGGTTGGCAACAGGAAGAGCATCTAGCTATTCAAAAACCACCTGAATAAGTTTTGTCTAATACATGGCAGCATGGAAAAGTGAACATTAAAATGACCATACACATGTATGTAACTGTTTCTTTGTGTGTATATATGTATAATGTAAATGTATATATGTGTGTAGCCATATTAGAATGAATATGCAAGTCATCATTTTGGATCTTGCTGTTCATTTGACAATTTTAAAAATCAGTTGATAGGTATGTGTATTGGATCAGAGAACAATTTGTTCACTAATATTTCAAATAAGACCACTGACAATTGTTAGATTCATTGGTTCAGAGAAACTTCTGGATAATGAGATAACTACATTGAAACACTGGTATCCCAGAATTCCTTGTAATAATGTATTGCAAAGCAGAAGCTGTTCATCTGTGACAAACAGTGACTAGTGTATTCATGTTAAACTCTGCCAGAATGTATTAATAAATATGCAAGTCGTCATATATTTATGTATGTATGATATATATATATGCATGTGGCAGTGCTCTTTTGTGGCTATGACTATAATGGTGAAAACAACTAAGAAACTAAAAATAACTACATATATACAGATGTACGTTTTATATA
>NC_068994.1:31079124-31080156 GCF_001194135.2 Octopus bimaculoides
TATATATGGCTAAGATCAAGGTCTAATGCCTGCACAAGCATTTAAATTTTATATATACATGTATGAGTATACATACATAATGTAGTTGTGTGTGTGTATATATATGTGTGTGTGTTTGTACACAATGTAATTGGGTAGATACATGTTTAATGCAATTGTGTACATAGAATGTTATTTGTGAGTAAATAATTATGTAATTCTGTGTATGTGTGGATCATGGGATTGTGGAAATAGTGTGTGCGATTGATGGTATGGTATATTTTTTCATGTACTTATATCTACAGGTGAGAGTATTTTGTAATTATATATGTATATATATATCTACACATACACACTTGTGTATATGCAATTATTCGTGATGACTGTATATATATCAGAAGAAAAAATCTGGTGCAGGAGCAAACCAAAGACTGAAAACAAGTGACTTATATAAAATATGTATGTACAACAATTCAGTAAATAAAATTCCAACAATTGTAGATATTTTTCTCATTTCTCAAATGATGGATGTTAATTTTACTTTTTAATTGTATGTAGATATATGTATATGTGTGCATGTATACACATATTTGTATGTGTCATCTAATATATCTATATATGTAAAACTGAGAATATCTGTCTGTATGTGTGCATCACTAAAACTCGAGAACTACCCATCCAATTTCATTCAAATTTTGCACATACCTTACTTAGGGACCATGCAGTGTCGTGAGCACAAAAATTTTCAACTTTTTGCCTAATTTGAGCCCGGAGCAATCTCATCTCTTACACTGTTTCTGTATTACATGTCAAAAGTGAAACAATAACATCTCTGTTAATACTTTCACTATTATATGGTTTCAATTTTAATTACTTTCATCTATAATATAAATTTGACATGGGCAAGCATTGTATTCTTTCTTGTCTTGAGGTTCACAGCCAAACGGCTAGGTGGATTCGCATGAAAAATGGCACACATGTGGAGATGGGTGCATAGATTGGAATGTGGTTTGTATTTTTTCCTAGCCTCAATAGTTACCAAGAAAATCGATT
>NC_068994.1:31081657-31090592 GCF_001194135.2 Octopus bimaculoides
ATTCTTTAAGTATTTCCCCGTAGCTGACGTGTTGCATCGAGATGATTTCCTTAGTGTAGCTTCGTTGGATTGCTTCAAGTTCCTCCATGGATTTTATATTGCGTGGTGGCCATAGTTGGGAGCAATAGCCTAAGCGGCTGAGAACGTATGTTCTCCAAAGGATCATCAATGTCTCCTTTTCTCTTGCTTTGAAAGTTAGGAGGATACATCCAGCCAGCCGTCTGCATTTTATTACCAAATTGGTAATAAGCACTTGGAAAGATGCATCATGGCTCATGTCAATGTCCAGGTCACGCACTGATTTTGATCCAGGGATTTCAATTCCTCCTGGGCGAGTGTATCCTGTCTGCATGTCGTTTAGTTTTGTGTGCTGGTAGCGTAGGGCCTGGAATTTCTACTTTAAACTGCATGTTGTTGTCCTCACCCCACCTGTATATTGCATCCTGCTCCCGTTACAGATGTACAATATTTCCAGGATTTTGTATTGTCTGAGAGACTTTTGTGTCATCTGCATAGCTAGCAAGGGTGGCTATCTGAGCAGCCGAGGCATGTCTGAGAGGGCCACTGTGAACAGCAGTGGCCCCAAGACAGTGCTCTGTGGAATACCACTTGCTATTTGCGTTTTCTTGGAGGTTACTCCATTGGCCACTACTGCCTGACGTCTATCCTTTAGAAAGTTGTGCAGCCATTCTCCAAATTTTCCGCATATATATATATATGTGTGTGTGCATGTATATATATATACATATATGCGCGCGCGTGTATGTGTGTGTGTGTTTAAAGGTGCATGGCTCAGTGGTTAGAGCATCGAGATTACGATCGTGAGGTTTTGAGTTCGAATCCCGAGTTTTGCACAGAAAATGTGGAACATGTTAACATCGAGTTTCAGAAAAATTATTTGTGACTTAAATAATCATTTTCTCAAAGATTTTCAGATCTTGACAGAATTGAGAATGAAATTCTTTTGCTTGAGAATCCCTTTGGCTGTAATCTTGATAACATGCCAACTGAACTACAACTGGAGCTTATTGACTTGCAAGCTAATACCTTGTTGAAAGAGAAGCACAGAGAATAAAACCTCATTGAATTTTATCGCTGCTTGCCTGCTGATGAGTTTTCAAAATTGAAAAAATTGCCTCAGGTATGGCATCAGTTTTTGGAACAACTTATGTTTATGAGCAAACCTTTTTCAAAAATGAAGTGTGTGAAGTTAATACATCGAACAAGGCACATTGATGAAAGCAATTTTTATGGTTGGCTGCAGCAATCATAAAGCAAACGTTTCCACAGAGTGGTTGTTGATGTGTAATGCAGTGTATAAAGCAAAACGCTAGCTTCACAAATCTCATTAACTTTTGTGCTGCTTACTTTTTATGCGTAGGAGTGGCTGTGTGGTAAGTAGCTTGCTTACGAGCCACATGGTTCCGGGTTCCCACTGTGTGGCACCTTGGGCAAGTGTCTTCTACTATAGCCTCGGGCCGACCAAAGCCTTGTGAGTGGATTTGGTAGACGGAAACTGAAAGAGGTCCGTCGTGTATATGTATATATGTATGTGTGTGTATATGTTTGTGTGTCTGTGTTTGCCCCCCCCCCTTCCAACATCGCTTGAAAAACCGATGCTGGTGTGTTTACGTCCCCGTAACTTAGCGGTTCGGCAAAAGAGACCGATAGAATAAGTACTAGGCTTCCAAAGAATAAGTCCTGGGGTCGATTTGCTCGACTAGAGGCGGTGCTCCATTATGGCCACAGTCAAATGACTGAAACAAGTAAAGAGAATATGCAATTCAGCTATGTGTGCACTTTTTCTAAAAATTCTAACTTGGTAATATTTTGGTATTATTAAAATGTGTTTATTGTTTTTATTTTTTGTGTGTATTTTATGTATTGATAAATAAATAGGATGACTGTCTATTTTTTGTGTACATTCAGTGTATTCTATATTGTCCTGAATTGAACAAAATATTCATCCGGCCCGCGCTTGGCATTCTTTAAGTTATATCTGGTCCACTATGAAAAAAGTTTGGTGACCCCCTGATCTACGTAAAAACGCATATTTATGAAGTTTAGGAAAATCCTAGCAACAATGGAACAAACATTTAAACTCAATGGGGGATTATACTTCATAATTAATATTTCCTTTCTTATTTTTGCATTTATGAATATTAGCATTGTTCTCTATGTAATGTAGTCATTGTTTGAAACCACTGTTTTTATTGTGTTATTATAACAATGAGCAGAATGATTAAAGGAATCTTTTACTAGATGATAAACTGAATATGCCCTAAATACTCGAATCTAAAATATTTTTACGATCATTAGCTGTCTCATTTTTCTGGATTTATAGATCTAAAGTTGAAGTTGTCAAGAAACACTTTTAAAACTAACGTACGGTTTACGTAGCGCTAAGATTTCTACTCTATCTTCTATTTTTAGCCTGGTAGCTATTCTTATTATGTCTAAATTAATAGCGTGTTAAATAGTAAAGTTGATTCTCCTACAGATATTGATGATATTGTTGAAACAGGGTTGCCAATTTAGTGCTTTTTTTTTTTTAACTATTTTCAGAGCAAAAATTCATTGTGTTATGAGCCTGCGTAATTTTAGTGCTTTTTTTTTATAATTCAATGCTTTTTCATTAAAGTGAAATCAGAATTTCATTTGGAATTTTCAGTTCAAAAGTAGTGGGGGAGCATCACAGCCATGTGTTGAGAGGAATTCTTTGGGGGTTGAATAATTCACCTCTGGAAACATGGTTGTTTTGTTCATCATTCTTAAACAACTCCTATTCGGGGACCTTTTAAGCGGAATGGGCTACTCAACTTGAAGAAAATTGTAATTGGGCCCCACCTGCAAGATCATGCGCTGTTTTTATATAAGATCACTATGTCGCGCACATATGGTCGTGATGCATGTGCCCGGTGTACCCTTATCAGACGGGTAGTCAAGATGGGTATATTGGGCTTCGTATATTTGTACCCCGTGCCACTTTGATGGCATGTATTGCTCTCTCACTCAATTAGAAAAAGATAACGCGTAAACAACTGATTGGGATAAACAATAAAAGCTATAAAATATAACTATCGCAATCAATTTGAGATCATTGTAAGGCGGCAGAATATACAACATTCTTGCTATAAATTATTTATATAGACTTTTGAAGGCGTCGAGTTGGCAGAATCGTTAGTACACAGGACGAAATGCCGCTAAGCATTTCGTCCACCCTTATGTTTTGGGTTCAAATTCAGCCGAAGTCGACTCTGCCTTTCATTGATAAAATATGTACAAATGAAACACTATGGTCGATTAAAATTGCTGACCTCGTTCCAAACTTATAATGAATTATTTGTATAGATATTTTAATGTTTATTTGAAAAAATTAAGAACTAACGATTGACACAGGTTTCAGACAGTTTTATTCTGAATTGAAGTATAACTGTATAAAGATTCGACTGGCTAAAATTCATTTGAATATTTGTCTAAGTTAGTTTTAACACTTTTCATTTTACCATATACGTATTTCGATGCAGAGAGAATATTTAGCAACATGAATTTTATAAAAATCAAATGAGCATAACCGATTGTGCATAGAAACTCTATGAGAAATTTTGAACATCAAATATGGACTTAAACGAAGTGCTAAATGCTGCTACCTAGCGAACTGTTACAGAAAATTGGATCCATAGATGCTTATATAAATCATGTAAAACTATATCTTCTACCCTGAACTGAAAACATTCAAACTAGTCTTGTGGAACCCACTTCATGATGATGTAAGAGGCAAACGTCGTCACACTTACATCGAGAACTTGATTGTAGACACTGGCCTGTAATGTATCCAGGACATCGAGGCAGTGATGCTGTTCCAAGGAGTGTGGCGGATAGACCTTGTTGCAGTGGCCCGGGTTGGAACCCGGCCATAATAATAAAATTACAACAAACGAAATTGATCGAGAAATCTTCGAAAATATAACGGGGTAAAAACAAAAGTAATTAAGTTAATTTGATTGTAATTTATCCAGAATTGAAATTTTTAATATAAATCTTTTGATAGTTACACCTTTTTATGTGGTTTTTTGCTTAGGAGTTCTTTTGTCTTGTTTTGTTTGTTTGTTTGTTTGTTTTTTATTTGGGTTTTTTTTTGTACTTTTTACTTTTAGTGCCTTTTAGCTATCGATTTTTCTTCTTTTTTGTTACTTATGATTTGACAATCGTGTATTGAGATGGTGTTCATGTTATGTGCAACAAACAGTTTTGTACGTATTTTTAATCTTTTCTTTTACTTGTTTCAGATTGGGGCCATGCTGGGGCATCGCCTCGAGGAATTTTTTAGTCGAATGTATCGATTCCATTGCTTATCATTTTTTTTAAAGACTGGTACTTATTTTATTGTCGAACCGCTATGTTACGGGGACGTAAACACACCAGCACCCGTTGTCATGCGATGAAGGGAGACAAACACAGACACAAAGACACACACATATATATACAACGGGCTTCTTTCAGTTTCCGTCTACCAAATCCACTCACAAGGCTTTGGCCGGCCTGAGGCTACAGTTGAAGATACTTGTCCAAGGTATCACGCAATGGGACTGAACCCTGAACCATGTGACTGGGAAGCAAAATTTTTACCGCACAGAGACGCTTATGGCTTAATATTTGGATATTTACATTTTTGTCAAATCTTTGTATAAGTCATTAAAGTTGATGGTCAGTTTTCTCGTAGTGAGAAAATCAAATTCAAAGAGTTCGAGAGCTTCTGGCTAAGGAAGTAATTATGACATCTGAAGTCGATTATTTTCTTTGGTAGAATTAGTATTCCTTTGAATCAGATAAATGTCTTCTATCTCATTCACTAGTTTAGATTTTGGAACATATGAATTAGACAATCTATTACTGCTTGGGTGATATCACGACAAACTTCGCAGAAAATTTCAGAGGCTGTGTTACAAAAAGGTTTCTTTCAGTCCAGAGGTTTTATGAGATACCTTAGTAGAAAACTGCAACAAATAAGGACACGTGTGCTTTTTTTTATTATTATTATTTTTAATGCTGGTACGCTGAAGTTGAACATTTTAGTAGAATAAAAAGATTGATTCCCGGACACTGTGTTTCATTACGACAGTTTATTAGGCTAAACACAACAATAATAATTCCTCAGTTTTCACTACTGAACATTAAGAACTTTAGTTGTTGTTATTGTGATGGTGGAAAAGGTAAAGAATGGTAGGAAAGGAGAAGCAGATAAGAGGGAAGGAAAGGGACAAAGATGAGGAAGTTGTGACAAGTGTAAGTTGAGATGGGAGCAGTCAAAGACAGGGGAAGGAGGAACAAGAGAAACACCGAAAAATAGATACAGACGTATTATCATACACGTGCACGCATTCATACACACATACATACAATACATACATACACACATGCATACATACATACATACGTACATACATTCATACATACATACATACATACATACATACATGCACACATACATACATAAAAATCATCATTTCGGTACAACTATAACAAACCTAATATTGTTCTGTGGAACAGAGAACAAAAGTCATGCATTGTTGAAGAGTTCAACTGCCAAGCGGCATGAATATACAATCAAAAACCCGGGAAAAAGAGAACGTTTATGGCGAATTAGTGCGGAACTTACAGCTCTTCTACTCTGACTATGAATTCTCATTTGTACCTATCATCGGGTGCATTATGTTATGTACCAACGAATTTGCACAAAAGCCTTATAATACTCGGTTTCGCGAAGAAAGAGCAAAAGAAACTGACGCAGATTCTTCAAATCCAATCCATTAGTGGCACAGTGATGATTTGTAAGTCGTTCCAAAAATCCTTCATGTGAGATTCTTATGTGAACACACTTGGGTGTATGCATACACAATTCAACCAACATGCCAACTCAACCGCGTATTTCCAGACACTGGAAACTTTCCTAATTCAAAAAGTCTTGGCCTTTTGTTAGCGACCGGCTTGAAATCTTTCAAGAAGAACTTAAATTAAACTTAAAGAAAAATCATACATTGCTATACTTTCACTGTGTCCACTCCTATCTGAAGTAGACATGACTATTATCAGACACAAAATCCCAACCAGATCTATACTCCGCATTACAGAACTCTGTTGTCCTTGTGACTTTGAGGAGATAATCCATGGATATAAAGTCACTTAATCTAATGTGTTACATATAATCAGTACAGACCATTGAAAATGGTTGATCCAGTGTATTTATTGTCTGACTTGTAGACGTCATAGGTTGTTCTTAGGGTCTACAGTTGTGTTACAGTAATGCCGAAATGCATTGCCTGTTCGAGGAGATTATAAGTTTAATTGACCCCCGCTGAACATCCTAGTATACAGTTTTTGATGTATTTGTTGACTAGGAACCCTGCAACATTTATAAGACTGTCCCTTTCCACTAGAGAACAGGCCTTTCTTCGATGTTTTGCCTTTGGTTTCACAAGCCCTGATGATGTAACGGTTACCTCTTTCCATCTAAAGTAAGAGATTTGAATCTTCCTTAAAAAAACAACTTTTGTATATGTATGTGTATGTGTGTGTGTGTGTGTGTGCGTGCGTGCGTGCGCGCAAGTGCTCGTGCGTATCTTATTCACAACAAAGCAAAATCAAAAGAACTAACCTAAGTTTAAATATTACAAAGCCTTATTGTGGGTTAAATAAGAATGTAAGCACGTTCTTTCTGTGCTACTGACGTGCGGGAAAAGAGGAAGGGGTCTCCTGACAGACCGTTTTACAATCTGTTTACCACTATTCAGAGAAGACGTACCTAGCTTCATTCTCTAAACAACTTCAGAAATATATTAATATTTGAAGCTATTTGTGGTTAGCTTAGTAATGGATTTGCTTATTTGTGATTTTTATGAGTCACATTAATTTAACAATATATATTTTGTGCAAAACACAGGATAGTTAAGAATTGCAATGAATTTGTGCGTATGTGTAAGTATGTTTAAAAACTAACGCTTGAGAGAAAGGCAAAGCGGGTTTGTGCGGGCATGCATATTTTCGTGTGTGTATATATGTGTGAGCGTGTATGCATGTATAACCTGTATACTTGGTGTATATATACGCTATACAAGATCATTGACACGCACACATGCATACATACATATAGTCATATATATATACACATACATATGTACATAGATTTATGCATATTTGCAGACATGCAGACATATATGCATGCATACATATATGCAGACATGCATACATATATGCATGCATACATAGATGTGTATATACATACATGAATACATATGTGTGTACGTACACAGATGTATACATAATGATGTGGGTGTATGTATACATACATACATACATACAAAACAATACAAAAATGAAAGCCCAAGCCATGTCATGGAAGCCGAAATTTCGGTAATGTACTCAACGACGGCAGGCGAAATTACGAGCCCTCTCAGATCGTATAGAAAGCGTTGAAGAAGGGTCACAGGACTTGCACGAGGGCAGACTACTACTACTACTACTATATATATATATATATATATATATATATATATATATATATATATATATATATATATATATATATATATATATATATATATATATATGTGCATGCATGTATGTATGTATGTATACACACTTGAATACAATATAATTTATAAAGTACATTGTGCAATGAGTTACTAGATACGTTTAGAAAATTGACGGATGCAAGTCTAGCGTAGCGTCCTGTTAGAACACAAACTAGAAAGATTACTGTAGAAAGTCTTCATGTCTGCATAGAGTTGAGGAAGGTCTACTACAAAGATGAAGATAGGAAGTGCAGATAGGAGTATCACAGCAAAAACTCCGATACCTTGAGCCGATCGTCGTTCGTCCGGTGCACTGGTTTTGGCTCGAATTGTCTTAGAGAGTTTCTTTTTATCTACGGCAAGCTCTTTTTTTAAGCTAGCTTTAAGAATTTCCAACTCCTTCTTGGTGGCTGGCTGCTGTGTCACATCTTCACAAATACAAGGACACATAGGCACAGTGGGCGTCACTAAAGTGGCCTGCGTTACTGTAGTGGTTTGTATTATGTCACTGGTTCCTATTGTGGAACTGGTTCCTATTTTGTCACTGGTTCCCAATGTTGAACTGGTTTCTGTTGTGTCAGTGGTACTTATTGTGGTACTGGACTCTATTGTGTATCTGGTTTCTGTTGTGGAACTGGTTTCTGTTGTGTCACTGGCTCCTATTGTGGAACTGGTTTCTGTTGAGGAAGTGGCTTCTGTTGTGTTACTGGTTCCTATTGTGTCACCGGTTCTTATTGTGGAACTGGTTCCTATTGAGGAACTGGTTTCTGTTGTGGAAGCGGTTCCTATCGTGGAACTGGTTTCTGTTATGCCACTGGTTCCTATTATGGAACTAGTTTCTGTTGTGTCAGTGCTTCCAGTTGTGGAACTGGTTCCTACAGTGGAACTAGTTCCTATTGTGTCAGTAGTTCCAGTTGTGGAACTGGTCCCTATTGTGGAGCTGGTTTCTATTGTGGAACTGGGTTCTTTTGTGGAACTGGTTTCTGTTGTTGAACTGGGTTCTGTTGTGGAACTGGTTCCTATTGTGAAACTGGTCTCTGTTGTATCAGTAGTACCTATTGTGGAACTGGTTCCTATTGTGTCACTGGTTCCTATTGTGTCATTGGTTCCTATTGTGAATCTGGTTTCTGTTGTGTCAGTGGTACCTGTTGTGTCACTGGTTCCTATTGTGGAACTGGTTCCTAGCGAGGAATTGCTTCTTATTGTGGGACTGGTTTCTATTGTGTCAGTGGTTCTTATTGTGGAAATGGTTTGTCTTGTGGAGCTGGCTTCTGTTCTGTCACTGGTTCCTATTGTAACACTGGTTCCTATTGTAACACTGGTTCCTATTATGGAATTGGTTTCTGTTGATCCCCTGGTTCCTA
>NC_068994.1:31090741-31091882 GCF_001194135.2 Octopus bimaculoides
GTTGTAGAACTGGTCCCTACTGTGGAGCTAGTTTCTATTGTGGAACTGGGTTCGGTTGTGGAACTGGTTTCTGTTGTGGAACTAGTTCCTGCTATAGAACTGGCGTCTGTTCTGTCACTGGTTCCTAATGTGGAACTGATTTCTGTTGTATCAGTAGTACCTATTGTGGAACTGGTTCCTACTGTGTCACTGGTTCTTATTGTGGAACTGGTTTCTGTTGTATCGGTGGTTCCTATGGTGGAACTGGTTTCTATTGTGGAACTGGTGACTGTTGAGGAAGTCGCTTCTGTTGTGGCACCGATTCCTATTGTGTCACCGGTTCCTATTGTGGAACCTGTTCCTATTGTGGAACTGGTTCCTATTGTGGAACTGGTTCCTATTGTGGAACTGGTTCCTATTGAGGAACTGGTTTCTGTTGTGGAACTGGTTTCTGTTATGTCACTGGTTCCTATTGAGGAACTAGTTCCTATTGTGTCAGTAGTTCCAGTTGTGGAACTGGTCCCTATTGTGGAGCTGGTTTCTATTGTGGAACTGGGTTCTTTTGTGGAACTGGTTTCTGTTGTTGAACTGGGTTCTGTTGTGGAACTGGGTTCTGTTGTGGAACTGGTTCCTATTGTGAAACTGGTTTCTGTTGTATCAGTAGTACCTATTGTGGAACTGGTTCCTATTGTGTCACTGGTTCCTATTGTGTCACTGGTTCCTATTGTGAATCTGGTTTCTGTTGTGTCACTGGTACCTGTTGTGTCACTGGTTCCTATTGTAGAACTGGTTCCTAGTGAGGAATTGCTTCTTATTGTGGGACTGGTTTCTATTGTGTCAGTGGTTCTTATTGTGGAAATGGTTTGTCTTGTGGAGCTGGCTTCTGTTCTGTCACTGGTTCCTATTGTAACACTGGTTCCTATTATGGAATTGGTTTTTGTTGATCCCCTGGTTCCTATCGTGGAACTGGTTCCTATCGTGGAACTGGTTCCTATTGTGGGACTAGTTCCAATTGTGGAACTAGCTCCAATTATGGAACTAGTTCCACTTGTGGGACTGGTTTCAGTTGTGGAACTGGTTCCTATTGTGGAACTGGCTTCTGTTATGTCACTGGTTCCTATTGAGGAACTGGTTTCTGTTGTGTCAGTGCTTCCAGTTGTAG
>NC_068994.1:31092114-31092658 GCF_001194135.2 Octopus bimaculoides
GAACTGGGTTCGGTTGTGGAACTGGTTTCTGTTGTGGAACTGGTTTCTGTTGTGGAACTGGTTCCTGCTATAGAACTGGCGTCTGTTCTGTCACTGGTTCCTATTGTGGAACTGATTTCTGTTGTATCAGTAGTACCTATTGTGGAACTGGTTCCTACTGCGTCACTGGTTCTTATTGTGGAACTGGTTTCTGTTGTATCGGTGGTTCCTATGGTGGAACTGGTTTCTATTGTGGAACTGGTGACTGTTGAGGAAGACGCTTCTGTTGTGTCAATGGTTCCTACTGTGTCACCGGTTCCTATTGTGGAACTGGTTCCTATTGTGGAACTGGTTTCTGTTTTGTCAGTGGTTCTTATTTTGGAACCGGCTCCTATTGTCTCACTGGTTTCTGTTGTGGAAGCGGTCCCTATTGTGGAACTGGTTTCTGTTATGTCACTGGTTCCTATTGAGGAACTAGTTTCTGTTGTGTCAGTGCTTCCAGTTGTGGAACTGGTTCCTACAGTGGAACTAGTTCCTATTGTGCCAGTAGTTCCAGTTGTGGAAC
>NC_068994.1:31092668-31098413 GCF_001194135.2 Octopus bimaculoides
TCCTATTGTGCCAGTAGTTCCAGTTGTGGAACTGGTCCCTATTGTGGAGCTGGTTTCTATTGTGGAACTGGGTTCTTTTGTGGAACTGGTTTCTGCTGTGGAACTGGTTTCTGCTGTGGAACTGGTTCCTGTTATAGAACTGGCATCTGTTCTGTCACTGGTTCCTATTGTGGAACTGGTTTCTGTTGTGTCAGCGGTACCTGTTGTGGAACTGGTTCCTATTGTGGAACTGGTATTTATTATTTCACTGGTTCCAGTTAAATCACCAGAATGAGTCACACCATCATCAGTAACAACGGATGGTACTCTACTTGTGAGAAAGGTTGATTTAGGAATGTGAAATGGCCCTACAAATGAAGAAAACACACAGTCTTAGTCATACAAACAGCTTAAAATTGAAGCACAGAACATGAAAATATATGACTAGTTTACTTAACCTGAACTCATATGTATGCATGTATGTATGTATGTATAAATTGATATCGATAGATAGATAGAGACACAAAAATATACACAAAAACAACAAGCAAGATGACGGAGTGTTATGCAGTGTAAGTGTTCGGTGGTAATTCGTCCATTCTCTAGAAACAGACAGCAAGAAGTTCTGATTGCCTTTAGAAATGCAGATCCTAGATGTTCTATTGTTATGTTAGTTATCGATTTGCATAAGTCAATAATGTGGTATATCTCCATTAAACATAGATTGCAGTGCTTGGAATAATACTGAATAGAAGTAGTTAGTGTCACGATGAACTACGTAACGTCAGTAGCAGTGAAATAAATTTGGATATTAGAAATACTAGCTGTGAGAGAATTATATAATTGTAAACATATGCAAATATGCAAATTGAACTTTCCACTGCTGCGGTAGCCTAACTTATACCTTCTTTAAATAATAACTGAATATTCTGTACTGTTCTCTGGGGAAGGAAACCGTGTAATGTCTTTAAGCAGCCACCAACAAACTGAGAGATCGTCCATCAGGTGACTCTTCTTGTTTTTTTTTGGGGGGGGTCTTTGTTTTTATTCTCTTTTTTGTTTTTTTTTCATGTATCTATGTTTACATTCTTTTCATTTCTCTCACAGCTAGACGTTCTACTATTTAAATACATTTCACTTGTTCATCCCTTCCAATTTACGCTGTCGTGTGCGTAAAATTTGAATGCATGTGTGCGTGCGTGTGCAGGAGTGATTTTACATGTGTGTGTGTTTGTATACACACACACTTATATATATATAGAGAGAGAGAGAGACAGAGAAACAGAGAGAGGGAGAGAGAGAGAGAGAGAGGGAGAGAGAGAGAGTGAGTGAGAGAGAGAGAGTGAGAGAGAGAGAGTGAGAGAGAGAGAGAGAGAGAGATAAACATATGTACGGACATATACAACTGTCACATATACGCGTGTGTGTGTGTGTGTGTGTGTGTGTGTGTATCACAGAAAGCAGATATCTTGCAGGTGGAAATTATTAGACAGGGAAAACACTTCTAATGTTAGTTGATAGACAATCTATCACTCAGTTTTACATCTCCACTTGGTCCTTGGATTACCTCAGTGGGCGCCAGTGTTTTGCTAGCATTCTGTCCAAGTCTCTGATTTTTAGAATAACGTCGTCTGTCCCCAGTGAACAGTCATTAAGACCCTTAACATTATCATAAGCATTACTAACTTTTCTTGTGAAGTCATTAAGAAAAGCAAGTATATATATTCACATAAAATTAACCATTTACATGTTATGGGTGTTGTTAGGTCAATATAGTTTCCATCAGTGAGGAGGACTTTGGAGTTCCAGCAGTCAGTCATGATAAGTAACTGACACTGTCCATTCTTATATGAATAACCACAGCAGTTGAAAGTCGAAGAACAAACTTCTTCACAATATCACACCAAAGAGCGGAAGGTAATGTTCGGATATTTTACACTGGCATTGATTATTTGGTAAACATTGCTTTTCTCCTGAGTTCCTGCAATAAAGATTTGTATACAGAGTAAGGATCATCAGACAGAAAGGAAAGGCAGGAATGAGAAAAAGAAAGGAAAAGAAGAAAGAAAGAAAGAACAAGAAATAAAATATAAGAAAGAGAAGACAACAGGGAAAGAAAATGAAAAAGAGAGGAAGAGAAAAGAAATGAAGAAAAGAAGAAAGGAGAAAAGAAAGAGATCGAAAAAAGAAAAAGAAATATATTACACGACTTAAATTCCCAAAGACTGGTGAAGGCTGAGAAGTACTTCAGCCCAGATTGTTTACTCACCAATTGCAAACCCGCAGTGGAGAGTGAGATCCATATTTAGAATACTGCTGCTACTATACACAAAAACATCAAAAATTACATCCATCCAACTGCAAAACTCGTTACAACCTTTGACCCACTGAGACTCTATCTTCTATCTTCACCTTTTCTATGGATACCGCCTTGACTGCTGCTCTTCTAAACAAATTAATGACATTCCAGGAGCCCATCTCACACACTCGTCTCCCTTCCTCACCCCACCTCTACTATGTTTCACTTTTCTTAGCAACCTCATTAAACATTTTACCTGATTCTTTATCTCTATGACCATCGAGCCTATGGAATTCTCTTCCTACTCATTTTCTTCAGATAGGATCAGCGTTACACAATGTGTGACAAGGCTGCCTTTGAATTTCCTCTACAGTCCATCTGACGTGTTTTCACATAGATTTCAACCAAACAGTTTTACTCATAAGTCAGTTGCTCGAGATGTTGCTCAGATGGAACCCAAATGTAGGCGGACTTTTTAAACATTCAGCTTTTACTTTCATAAAGGCAAGACGCGAACAACCATCCTCCCAATTCAATATCCTCTACACCATTAAATCATCATCTGCATTCTCAACATAATTTTAAGTATCAATTATAATATATATCAGTTCAAGAGACTGAATACCTCCCAAAAAAACGAGATGATCACAATGAATATTCTTAATTCAATTTCAGATGTAAAAATATCACTCTGTAAACATGAAAAGTACAGTGTTAATAGAGATATTCAGTGGCGAAATATATGACTGTTGATTTACTAAGAGATTTACAAAAACTTCTACACTATAAGAATTCTTCAACATCAATTGGAAAATCGATTGCAATCGTAAAGAAACTGCTACGAATATTGCAGGGGAGGTAAAGTAGAATATTTTAACGCCAGAAAGCAAACGGTTGATTTGGGACTGTTTCGAGGTTCTTTGAAGGAGCGTCCCTATGTAGCGCATCCAGCTATAGAATTACTCTACAAATTACACTGTTCCATCTGAAATAAAGAACATTTTAGGCATCGTAGTGTCTCATTTAATACAAGAAGACGAATTGGTCATGGCTGGAAGATCTTTGGCCATAGGTCTGCAGGATCAGAGTTAAAGGATCTGTAATTGTCTCAACTACTGACGGCCAGCCCACCATCCATTACTCTGTGCCATCGTCCCGTGTCTATTCTAAAGGAATTCATTTTAAATTCATATGTTGTCACAAGTCCCTTAAATTGATACGCGTCGACAACTAATCTATATTGTCACATGCATTTGTCGTTATTCCTGTTACCTACTTGAAACCTATCGCAAATTACAAAAAAAAATTTGATTTCTTGCAAAATAATACAAAGCCTTATATTATGTTGTTTAGCCGTCACTCTGATTAAACTGACTTGTGACTAAAGGTGTTCCAATTGTAACCATCCAGTTCTCTATTCTAGGAATACATTCTCCAATGTGTCCTAAGTTGTTTTGAAAGAGATTTGACCGCTGTACTAGCAGATCATTAACGCAACTTTGGTTCGAGGAGGAAGGAATGTCACATGTCTCTCTCCCTCAGGAAAAAGCTAAGGGAATTTGCTTCGACTGGGAATTAAAACTGAACTGCAGTCTCGACAGACCAACAACTTAACTTTTTCTCTACAACGTTCACGCTATTCCAGCCTCTCTTTAAAAGGGGAATATTTTGATATTCATATGCTTCCCAATGTACGAGTGACAAAGGTGAAGTGAAAAATAACTTTAATACAACTTGAAATTTGAGTCGTGTCTCGACTCATCAACAGCTTACTAACAGCTACTCTTCCTCACTTGTAAACCTGGAACATTTTAATCAGTTAATAAAGAACCATATACATAAATACGCTATTTACTTACTGTTTTGATCTTGAAGAATCATCAGTACTGTCGAAGTATCATGTGTTTCTGGTAATGTAGAATGCAATGTATTATTACACTCTTTAGAATCCAATATACTGCATAAATTATCAAACAGTTGGAAGTATAAGCAGTCACAATGGACACTATAAATGCATCTCAATGCACATTTAGGTAAACAACTTTGTTTACAATTGCTGAAGTACTTTCGTGCAGTAAAGTGTTTATTTAGAACTATTTCATACATTCTGCCCCCTATAAAAACAAAAACAAAATTGTATTAATATTGGTTTCAAATTTTGGCACAAACCCAATAGTTTCGGGGGAAAAGAGGAAGTCGGTTACATTGACCCACAGTATTCAACGGGTTCTTATTTTATCGACACCAAAAGGGATAAAAGACAAAGTCAACCTCAGAACGTAAAGAACGTAAAGCATTTCGCCCAGAGTGCCAGCGATTTTGCTGCTTGCCACTTTAAAATGGTATTGATTTGTTTTAACTTAAGTTACTAGAGAACTTTTTCTATTTATCTTTATTTATCTATTTATAAGTCACTTGTGAAAAACTATCAATTACATGTAATCCAGTATAACTTGTGTTGTCAAATCGTTGTCGACTAAACAAGCAAGCCCGTTTTAGTTGCTTTGTGAAGAGTGTGAATTTTGACATCCTACACGATTAAAAACATGGCCCGTCAAAATGCGGATGAAATCAAGTGAGTCAATGTCCATCCAATAATGTATATATAGGCATGTTAGCAATCTGTGTATGTTTAGAGGCATGTTCACATTTCATTCAAATGATGCGAGGAATAAATAGATAATCTTCATCTCAACATCTTCGAATTTGGCGGCAACAGGTCAATGGGTGTAACTGACTCAGGTAGCAACTTAACATTATGTCGGGCAAACAGTTGTACTTTGACCTGAACACACACTATGTTTGAAGGTGTTGTGAGAACTAATGGTTTCACTAGCCATTTTGGCAAGCTTCTGCATTCTACAAGTTCATTTGTCTTGACTTGTCATTGGACATATTGCATAAGAACTAAAAAGTGAGATTGACGTGTGTGCAGCTGTTTTTCACTATAAAGATAAGCTTGCGTTAGATAGATAGATAGATAGATAGATAGATAGATAGATAGATCTGGGTCATTTATTACATTTGAATATCGAAATATTAAATAGCAGCAACATGTTACTCTACCAAAAGTTATTCCTGTTGTGTAAAAAACCTGGGAAGGTTTCATTTAATAATGTAGTGCTAGATATTCCTAAAAAGATGGGGTGATCATGGCTAATTTGGTTTTGTATTCACGTCTGCTGTAAAATCTGTAATATGGCAGCCATACTGTTGTAGTGAAACTAACACCTCGATCGCCATTACATACAAAACTACCTCCCGCCATTAGATACAAACTACTATCGCCATTACATACAATCTTCTCATTTAAATATAAATAAACGCGAGCGTAGTAGAGAACCCATTCCTTGTCATCACGTGACTGATTATTATTCGAATCGGCAACTTCTTCGAACCGTTCCCGCCAGAACGCAAACTGACCAATCACAGCCCTTAATAAGGTCACGTGATAGCGTTTTTCTATC
>NC_068994.1:31098871-31100223 GCF_001194135.2 Octopus bimaculoides
CACATACAGATTCATATTATTGTGTACCCACGAACTGGTATAATTGTTCACGTGTTATTGACTCTCTTTCTATTTGCTGTAATATTTCACATACACATACATGTATCACTCACATACACACTTTTCTTTGTATGACGGCCTGTCTTTGATTATGTTCTTATATGTCTCATTCACACTCTCACACAGACATACATCTTTAACGCTACAATAAATATTTCTGTTATTCATCTTATACGGTTGTGGTCTTTCATTGCTGGTCATCTATGTTATCGTCGTATAACATATATTATGTATATCATCATTGATATATATAATTTTGTGTTTGACCGTGTGACACGTTTAAATAAAAGGAGTCCTCTGTTTTTCCATTCGTCACCATTTCTCCTTTTTGAGTCCGCACGGTCGTACCTTACACTGTAAAGAAAGTAATGTTTTATTTTATAAGTTTATAGCATAGGTATCCAACTTACATTTAATTACTATTTTGGTCTTAATTTTCAAATGAGTTCTTCCTTCAGATTTTTAGAGATTTTGCTAGTGTGCGATGTCTTTGCCAACGCAGCTGTATAGCGTCAAACTACTTTATATCACAACTGAACAACAGCATTGTTGTTCACTGCATTACTGACGGCGAGAGTGATATGGGAATGTCTATAATTCAATGCAGAACAAATATTTAGAAGGACATCGTTCATAAAGAATCGCTTTTTCCCCCCTTCTATCACCGATATTTGTATCCCTCACCTTTATACGCACAGCTATGGTTTGGGATGCGATTGAGTCAGAAACCAGGTAGTGGTGTACCTCTGAAGAATCATGATAATGGTATATTAGAAAATATAAAATTATTATTACTGCATATATGTATTCAATAGCTACAATGGCATTCCACCTGTACAACGCATGCAATAAATATAACACAAATGATCTTATCATTAGTTTGCTTTCCTTCTAAGGCGGTGAGCAAGCAGAATCGTTAGCATATCGGACAAAATGCTAAGCGGCTTTTCTTCTGGCTTTACGTTCTGACTTCAAATTGTACCGAAGTCGACTTAGCCTTTTACCCTTCAAGTCAATAAAATAAGTACTAGTTGAATACTGGAGTTGATGTAATTGACTAGCCCACTCCTTCAAAACTTCAGGCTTTGTGCCTATAGGAAAAAGAATTATTATTAGAGTGATTCCATAAGGTAAGTGTATGACTTCGTAAAAGTTTCTTAATTTTTAAGATAAAAAAAAAAGGGAGAAAAAAATGGACTTACATTCAGAAACGGCATCTATGGGAATCTGTATAAAGAGAATTAAATATCTTTATGGATGTGTGTGCGTATGTATGTATACATTATATAAAT
>NC_068994.1:31107256-31109517 GCF_001194135.2 Octopus bimaculoides
GATAGATAGATAGATAGATAGATAGATAGATAGATGGATAGATAGATGGATAGATAGATAGCTGGATAGATAGATAGGTAGGAAGGTAGATAGATAGATGGATAGATAGATAGATAGATAGATAGATAGATAGATAGATAGATAGATAGATAGATAGATAGGTAGGAAGGTAGATAGATAGATAGATAGATAGATAGATAGATAGATAGATAGATAGATAGATAGATATCAAAACGAAGAGGGATTAATAAGGGACAGTAATCCAAATAAAATACTTTTTGAGCTCCTTGCAGATAAAAATATACCAAATAACAAAAAAGTCTTGTTATAGGTATTGTACTCCAGGTAATCCTAAGTCAAAGTTCATCATTAGTCAAATTTGTAAATCCAAGGTTGTATTACTCAGTTAAGTTGTTAGTTTGTTTTTTACAGTTATACATAAAATAGACAGAAATAATAGATTATATACATGTAATTATTTTTTTTATTGTAGGCTAACAGCTGTTCCAGATATGCATTTGGGAACGTTCATGGCTCAATTTTATCAATCGATCGATGAACTGAAAATATTAGGAACTAGAAAAGCACTCGGAGAGCGCAGACCTCCGCCAAGCAGCTCATTTCCACCCATATACACGCATGCTGAAAATAGCCCAATTTCCCAAACCAACACCGGCGAAAACATAACCTCCTTGGCGGGGGTAAAAAAAATAACACAGCCATATGATTTTAAGAAAAAAAACCTTTAAAAACAGGAATCATCTGAAGCAGTTCACAACCACCAACATCATCAGCAGCATTGTCATTGCTTTCACTTCAACCACATACACCGGAGTATTACAGAAGAATACCACTCATACTAAAAGCTGAACTCAACTCTAAAACTCGCATCGAAGCTAGTCCAATACAGTTTGAACATCATTAATCGAAATCTTACAGAACTCCAACGCTTGGGCAGGAAGACAAGAAAGCTACTAACATCTAAGAACATGCATCACTCAAAAGTAGACGTCGATCGTCCGTGCCAATCTAGAAGTAATGGGGGGAGAGGAATGATGCAGGTACAACTGTGCTATAAGACCTCCACAATAGCACTGAACAAGTACTCATCTAGTACAGACGACTGGATGCTGCGGCTTGTGTGCAAACACGAAAGCAGCAAAAAAAAAAAAACATTCTATTGTCAAAGAAGCTTGCAAATTCGCAAGGGAACTTGGCATTAGCGCTGAGTTAGATAAGGAACCTGAAACCACTGCCACGAAAAAACAGACTGCAAAAAAGAATGGGCAGAAACAAATTGAGGGACGATGTAGCCAGAAGCCTCTGCATAGACAGTATATACTTCGAAGTCGAAATGCAACAACCCATCAGTGGCTGAGATCAGGACTGAAAGCAGAGACTGAAGGCTTCATATTGGCGGCACAAGATCAAAACTTGCTTACCAAAAACTAGCAGGCTAACGTTCTTCAAAACGGTTCTGATCCCAAATGCAGATTCTGCGATAAATTTGATGAAACAATAGACTATCTCGTCTCGGAATGTCCTGTTCCGACACCAAACGAATACAAAAATCACCATGATAGGGTAGAACAGTATTTACATTGGAAAATATGTTAACGCTACAAAATCAGCACTCCTGCTTGCTGGTATGAACATCATCCTGAACCAGTCGTTGGTGATAAAAATGTCACTATCCTCTGGGATTTTCCAGTCAACACCGACAGAACGATTCAGGCTAGTCGACCAGACATAGTCATTAAAGACAGGGAAGAAAATACTGGTAGACTAATAGATGTAATACATCAGTAAAGGAATTTGACAAATTAAGTAAATATAAGGAGCTGGAAATAGAAATAAAAAAGGCGTGGCATCTTAAAGCGAGAACTGTTTCTGTTATTGTGGGTGCCCTTGGTATGATAAGAAAGGAATGTCAGAAACATCTAGATAATATTCCAGGAGAACCATGTCTCAGAGAAATCCAAGAGATTGTGCTGACAAGTACTGCCCACATCCTTAGAAAAACCTTATCCATTTAAATATCTGTATTGTATTACATAAAGATATTTTGCTACTTGCCCTCTCCAAGCTTTCAGTCATACTGTAACATCTCTTATCCTTCACTCGCCCTAGGACATTGGGTGTGTCTCGGCGAGTGATTGTAACAAACATTCAGATTAAAAGTAAATAATAACAATAATGATAATAATAATAATAATAATAATAATAATAATAATAATAATAATAATAATAATAATAATAAT
>NC_068994.1:31109700-31109920 GCF_001194135.2 Octopus bimaculoides
ATGTGCATCTCTGATCATGAGTAGAAGTAGTGGGGGAGCATCATAGCCATGTGTTGAGAGGAATTCTTTGGGGTTTGAATAATTCACCTTTGGAAACATGGACGTTTTGCTCAACATCCTTAAACAAACCTTATTCAGGGACCTTTTGAACGGGATAGGCTACTCGACCCGAAGAAAATTCTAACCGGGCCCCACCTGCGAGGTCATGCGCTGTTTATCT
>NC_068994.1:31110020-31113570 GCF_001194135.2 Octopus bimaculoides
TAATAATAATAATAATAATAATAATAATCCTTTCTGCTGTAGGCACAAGGACTGAAATTTGTGGGGAGGAGTAAGACGATTACATCGTCAATAATAACAATGATTCCTTTATTGACCACAAAGGGTTTACATTAAGAAAAACATTCTCCCATTCTGTTGTCAGTTGCATTGGACGTTTGCCAAGAGGTTGTCGACCGAACGAGTTTGACATGTAAGCGTAAAGGTCGTAGGACAGACCATCTAATCCGGGCGATTTACGCATCGTGCAGCTAGTCATCGCTTCCCGTATTTCAGGAACTGTTATCGGCCTTTCGCAACGCTCTGCTTCCTTCGCCCAGAACCGAGGCTGTCCATCAAGGTAGGAAGTGAAGTCCATCCTGCGATCTGGTTCACCGCTACCCCGGAAAAGTTGAGTGAAGTGCTGTTTGGGATCGATTATCGTTTGCCCGTCGTGGTTTGGTAAGAAACAAATTGTGGATTTATTGACACGCCGTGCCTCTGCCACTCAGGCCCCTTGAATAATGCCTTTTCTAAAAGTCTCATCTAACTTCCTGACTAGCTCTGCCTCTACTCTGTTTCTTTCTACTGTTAGTCCTTTGATAAACCTTATCAATTCTATTCTAATCACCCTTTTCAAAACGAACTATCATCTATTGTTGACGATTGTGTAGTCGACTACTTTAAATTAATTGGGAACAATCTATGCTATCCTTATCTGCTTCTCTACAGAATTACTCTATCCAATACGATCTGGATGACCTGATGCGGTTTGACCAGGTCCACACTAGTACAATAAGATTTTTTTCTCTCTCTTGAACTAATCTTTCAAAATTTTCCTAATGGTCTCTATAGTACCGTTGATATTTTTGTCTCGTGTATTGCTATAATTTATTTGTTTATTTACTCTGAAACAATCACACTGAAAATATTCTGATACGTTAACTTTAAGAATGAAGTTTTAAACGATTCCCTTGTCGAACTGTGTATGAAACATGATACTCTTCTACACAATAGAGAATATATATGAATATTGTCACTTTGCCTAATGGCCTCGCCGGTAAGCATCAAAGTATTGTTACTGTCATATTTGCTTCGTTGAAGCCAATCTTAATAGATAACGGTAGCCCGATGCTAACATTTGATTTTATGAGGGATGGTAAAATTAATGATTTGAATTTCTTTTCTGTTCAGTATAATCCAGTGATTCCCAACGTGGGGCATACGCCTCACCGGTGGGGCCTGCGTAAATTGTGGTGAAGCGTGTGACCTAAATTTTTTTAATCTTTTTAGTGGCACATGGAATTATGAAAATCTTTGGGGTTTTTTTAGTCAATAATGTACATTTTTTTAAACTCAGTACTTAATAAAAAAAAGTTACCGGTAGATTCTTTCGAATTAAATAATTGTGATAAAATATTTAAAATAGAGTTATTGTTTTTCCCCCACTACCAGCGGTGCATACAATTTTCTGGAAAGTTATAGCAGGGCCTGGGGAAAAATTGGTTGGGAAACACTGGTATAATCTATTTTGGCAAATTCCCTTTGTGCATGCAACAATAATTCAGTTAGTGGACACGTCCATTCTACGATGTCAGCTCTCTGAACATGTCTATTAAACAGTCTACAATTTTGATTGGCTAATTATGTAGCAGCCCTTCTCTGTATTTGAATTAGAGGTTTATTCTTTGATTTTTTTTAAATGCTATATGGACTTTAACTTTACAGCATATCGATTTTTTTTTTTACCTGTATTAAGTATAATATAACTTGAAGATTTAAAAGATAAAATGTCACATATTGCATAGTCTTATGAATATTACACATCTATACACACCTTTTATAATGGTAAGTCAGAATGAAATCTCTTAATGAAACATTCGTTGATGCCATAAAATTCATTCGTCTGTTTTAGTGTGTGTGTGTGTGTGTGTGTGTGTGTGTGTGTGAAAGCGCGTGGCTTAGTCCATGAGATGCTGCACTCACGATCGCAAGATTGTAGCTTGGATTCCCAGACCGACGGTGCATTGTGTTCTTGCTGCAGTCCACTCATCTATAACAGGGTGACTCTGCGACGGACAGTGGTTCCTTCCATGGTGATTGTTTGCCTACCCGTCTAACCAGCAGGATGACATTGTTCGAAGCAATTGTGACCAGTGGTGTATAACAACAGCCAATAGTCCGGCTGATACAGTGATACATTGATATAGACATTATGTATGCATGTATGCATGTATGATACATTGATATAGACTTTATGTATGCATGTATGCTTGCATGTATGTATGTATGTATGTATGTATGCATGTATGTATGTGTGTGTGTGTGCGTGTGTGTGCGTGCGCGTGACAAGCAGACAGACAAACAGATAAACAGAAAAAAGACAAGGAGTTTTGTATGTTAGTAAAACACAGAAAGCATTTTTTTTCCAGGTACTGACAAATAGTTTAGCAAAACGTAAAATAAAATCAAATTGCCATTGCTACAAAAATGCATAAGTATCAATCCAGCTTTTCGCTCAAATATCAAATATATCAATCAATATATGTTTAAACTTACCAATACAGAGATCAACAAAATCTTCAGTGAGCACAATCTATACAGCACCATTTCTTTATAAAAGACGTCCCTCTCTGACTTTGTTCTCGTCTCAAGATGTTTCTGTATCTTTTGAAACAAAATTTTCTGTATTTCTGGTTTTACTTCCCGAAACTTGGAACGCAAAAATACGATTCAAAAAGCGACAATTTCCAAATCTAATTTTACTGAATTTATCATTTTTGTTGGCCTTTTTTGGTGTGGTGGGATAGATTATTTTTCCTATATCTCTCTGACATTTATAGTTCGATGGACCCCAACTTTCTATCTGAAATCTATAGATTACGTGCTTTGCAACGATGCTGTTTGATTGTTTGCATTCCCACCTCGTGATAGGCTGCGGTTGATCATAAACTATATTTTCGTCTAATTTATATATTTTTATGGTCCGCGAAACATCTAGATTAAAATGTGACAACACTTAAAAGGTAATGAATGCAAACATGGAAACAATCGATCAAACACTTTCGATTTGAGAACGCTAGCTGTACTCGATGGAATTGTACCCAATGATTGATAGGTACTTAAAATATACAGGGAAACTAGAAATCAAACTACATCAGATAAAGAAATGCTAAATGAAACACACAGGACATACATTCCAACGAGTATATATGATGTACCTATGTGTACTGGGAATAATCTATATATATATATATATATATCTTCTATATATATAAAAATGAGAATGTGTGTCCGTCTGTCTGTGTGTGTGTGTGTGTGTGTTTCCCTAAAACTCGAGAACTACACAACCAATTTCATTCAAATTTTACACATGCCTTACTTAGGGTCCCGGTTGTGTTTTAGTCAAAAAAAATGTTTAACTTCTTGCATAGTTCGAGCCCACAGCAACATCATATCTCCTCCACTATTTAAGTATTACGTGTCAAAAGTGAAACAAAAACACTCATGTCAAATACTTTCACTTTAAAAATGAAACTATTCCACTAACTGA
>NC_068994.1:31119728-31128223 GCF_001194135.2 Octopus bimaculoides
ATTGTTATTTTGGGCAAGTCTAGGGCATTCGTTCGTGATATGAGCAATTGTTTCATCCATTCTATTGCAGATGCGGCACAGCGGAGACACTTGCTCATTTCGTGGCCAAAGCTTGGTCTTGCGCAGCTCTCGGTCTCTTTTTTAGGGTTCCTTTCATCAGCCAATCCCACCTATTTTTTCCAGCAACTTCCGTTGTGGATACATGGAATCGATTGTGTAGTCCCTTCTTACGTAATTTTTCTTCATATCTTTTTTGTACTTCTTCCTTTGTTTTCTCTATTTTCTCTGCTCAAAAAACTCTCTCGTTCCTAACTGTCTTTAGCAAGGTTTCCTTACTTTGGACTAGGTATCTCATTAAGCTTTCGATTATTATTATTATTATTATTATTATTATTATTATTACTAGTTGTAGTAGTAGTAGTAGTAGTAGTAGTATCATCATCATCATTGTCTCCTTTTTTCAATTTTGCTTCCATTTCTTGCCGAGTGTCTTCCCAACACCTAGGGCAAAGAAACTCACTTTATTATTATTATTATTTTAATTATTATTGGCACTCCATCGGTTACGACGACGAGGGTTCCAGTTGATCTGATCAACAGAACAGCTTACTCGTGAATTGAACGTGCAAGTGGCTGAGCACTCCGCAGACACATGTACCCTTAACGTAGTTCTCAGGGAGATCCAGCGTCACACAAAATGTGACAAGGCTGGCCGGCCCTTTGAAATACAGGTACTACTCATTTTTGCCAGCTGAGTGGATTAGAGCAATGTGAAATAAAGTATCTTGCTTAAGGACACAACGCGTCGCCGGGGAATCGAACTCACGATCTTACAATCGTGAGCCGAATACTCTAACCACTAAGCCACGGGCCTTCACTATTTTTATTATTCCTTTTCTCATTCAGGTTCGATCATATGTGGTTAGTGGGTTTCTACTTGTAGATTAAGTATCCATAAGTTTTCGGCAGTCTTTCAAATGCTTAGAACTCTCCTGATAATTCTTGCGGTCCCTAAGAGACAAAATTTTGTAGGAGCTCTACCGAACATTCTATTTCAATCTCCTTCAGCCATTTGTCTATATCTTTGCTTACTGTTCCCAACGCACCAATTATAATAGGCACGACCTTTACAGTTCGCATATTCCAAATTCTTCCTATTTCAAATTTTAATGGATTGCATTATTATTATTATTATTATTATTATTATTATTATTATTATTATTATTATTATTTTATGTTTGACTTTTGCTTTGCATTTGTACAAGCTGGATCCAAGTCTCACCCAGAGACCTCAAGAGACAACAAGTTAGAAGTTCATGTAGGTGTTATGCCTAGGGTACCATATTATAATTATTATATTATTATTATCATTATTATTATTATTATTATTATTATTATTATTATTATTATTATTATTATAATCTACGAAATTCAGCTTATTCATGGAGGTGCACTAGTTGTTCACTTCCCGTGAACTTTGGTGGGACTTTCTTCTCAGGTCTTGAGACTTTTGCGTTGTGGTCAGACAGGATATTGGCCTGAAGTTATCAATAGCACTTCCCATTGATGCTTCTTTCTGACAAAATATTGTTTTGTCTTTGGTCAACCAGCCTGGGATTTATATGTCGTCTTCAAGTAATGCCTTTTTATGTGATCTATTTACATATTTTTCCTATCATTTCCCCCAATATTTTTTTATTCACTGTACCTTGGGCACCAGCAATTATGGGAACTTCATTGACCACAGCTTTTTGGTTTCTCTCCTCAGAGTTTCATATCGCGTTTTCTCCTTTTTCGACAATTCTACTGTCATCAGGGTAAGCGATGTTTATTGTCAGACATGACGCCACTCCCTTGTCTATCAGTACAATATCGAATTTCCGATGTTAAACTCTATGATTACAGTGGATCATGAAGTCCCAAAGGATCATAAACTCAGTCATTTTCTACTACACCCTTTGGCTCATGTTTATACTCTTTTCTCACTCTTTCCAATCCAAATTTGTCACGTAGTTCCCAGTGGACCACTCTGGCAACATTGTCGTGCTTTCTCTTGTATTCCCACTGGTCCAATTTGCAGCATTCGCCTAAAATATGTCGCACTCTCTCTCTAGTTTCACCAAACCTTCTGCTTTTTATTTAATTCTGCTGATTGCTTAATTCTGTGATTGACGTAATTAGGTCTTAGTACTTTAGTACTTGTTCTTGTACTGCTCATATCAAATCCTCCGCGTCAGATTTCAAGCCATATTTTTGTAATCACAGCCATCTTTTATCTAGGCCTGTGTCCTTTGCTCTCTCTCTCTCTCTCTCTCTCTCTCTCTCTCTCTCTCTCTCTCTCTCTCTCTCTCTCTCTCTCTCCCTCTCCCCCCTCTCTCTCTCTCAAGAACTGACGGTGCATCTTCTTAACCTTCCAGTTGTTTTCCTTCTTCGTTTCTGTCCTTATTTTGTAATTCGTTTTGTTCTGACTGTTTTCTGTATGTAATAGACATGCCTTTCTTACTTGTACGAACAATATTTCTTTTGCGTTCTTTATAAATGAAGCAATTTTGTTTCCTTCTGTCTGAAAATAATCCTCACAACTTAATCCCCTCTCTCCTTTCTTTCTCGTGAAATGTTGCCTGTCAATATCACTTTTCGGGCGGAACGCACCGTGTATTGTTAGCAGCTTTCTTGTTTTCTTATCCAAGCATTGTAGTTCCCCTGTTCGTCATTGTAGCATTCCTGCTCCATATCTCAAGAGGATAATTACTCATGAATTTATTGCTTGGAACCTATTCCTCCCATTCAGTTCAGTTTTCAAAATCGATTTCATCCTTGTGAGAATACCTTCTTCATTTGGCTTTCCATCAATTCCCCTACTTCCAATACATCCAGATATTTATGTCCTTCTTTGTCAATTCTCTCCTCGAGGGCAATTCACACCATCCACTTGTTGGACTTTACCTCGTTTTAGAGTCAATAGTCCACACTCCGTTTTAATATCCAGGCTAAAGCGATGCACAATGTGACTCAATGAAATAAGTTGGTTTTCATCTTTCCCAAGTCGTCGATAAAAAGGCGACTAATCTTATTTTTTTCTTTCTTTGAACTCACACCCAGCTTTCGTACTTCTCAAAATCAAAGTCAGCGGAACCATGCAAAATACAAAAAAAAAAAAAAAAAAAAAAAAAAGAATGGTGACAAACTATCTCGTTGGAAAATTGCGCCTTTGATGTTGACCAAATCTAGGCTTTGCTTCCAGATGTAAATTCAGTGATCCATTCATTCATTCTTCGGTTCAATAGATTCATGATATTGTGTGCAATTCAAAATATTTTCAAACAATTCAGAATTCACTATTGAAGAACCATATCATATTCTTTCCAGTAGTCTATCTTTGCCATCCCTAAGTTGATTTTGCGCTTTTTTGTGATCTTTTGATACTATTTTTTTATATTAATAGTTGATCTTTGATCCCTCTACATTCACATTTACATCCTTTTTGCTCTTCCAGTAAGATATTATTCTGGTCCATGAACACGTACATTTCAACTGCCAGTATTCTGGTTAACAGTAACCACATGATGGGCAGACATTCCCTTTGGTGCTTCTTTCTGACAAAATACTGTTCAGTATTGGTCAACCAAACTGGAATTTTTGTGTGGTCTTCAAATAATTCCTTTACTCAATTCCCCCGAGTGTCATTTTGGCCTGCCGCTTTCTAGTTGCTTATCTTTCTACTTACTAGTCAAATAGTCTCTTTGCTTAACTTAATGTCTTCTTGCGGAGGATTTATATTAGTCTTTCACGTTTCATAGTCACTCTGCGTTAGTATTGTGTGTTTCCTCTTTCTCCCTTATCTTGTTCCAGAATCTTTGACTTTCATCTGCATTTGGGTGAATGTATCTTTGTCTGTTTCTCCTTTTATTTCCCGATAAAATCATGTTTAGTAAATTTTGAAGAGTCTGTTTTGTCTGCACTGTTTGATTTTCTGATCATATCGAGTGATATTTGCTCTATTGGCTTGTACACGTTGTTTTAGTTTCTCGATTACTATCAGTAACCATTTGAAATCGAGACCATGCTTTTCATCCAACATGTTATATTTGCACTGATTCTTCGGTTCTCCCTTTCTTCTTCTGTCTAGTACTGACAGATCACTCTGTATTCTTTTTATGTCTCCAAGGATCCTTCTCTTCCACCATAGTTCATTGTTCATTCTTCTTTTCGGTTTACTCCCATTGCTCAGGGGACATCTTACTTCAAATCACATATTTTATACTACTACTATACTTGCTACTTTTATTAGTCTATTAGTTTCGGTGATATTGTTTGTGTGCATATACTTTAATATATATTGCTTACTTTTCCTGTTCGCTGCATCAGTTTCCATTGGTCCACTTTCTTAAAGTCACATATCACGTCAAAATTCTCTATCCTTACTAACTCCACCACTCGATCTACAATTCTTTTTCTTCTTCTGTAATAGCTGTATCAGATACTTTTGATATATTGGGCAGATTCATTTGTATTTCTGCTGCTATTTGAGGAACTATATTAGTCTCGGTCAGTTCTTCGTTATGTATCTCTGCATTGTCGTCGTCTTCGTATGCTTTTCTCTGAATTATTTCCAGTTCTAAATCTGTTAACCAGTCTTTCTTTCTTATCATTTGCTCGGAACATTCTTCGTTGCTGTCATTCTCGGTTAATCCTTTCTCTATATCCTCTTAATGGTATTCCATTTTCATCCGTAATTTGGCTCCAATAGTAGCACTCTATGAAGATCGCGATGATGTTCTCGAGGAAACTCCAGGTGTCGACGAAGATGAACGAGCTGACGTGTTTCGGGGGTTTCGAGACCGGTACTGCCATGGATAACTTCCAGAAACCCCTGACTTGGCATTGCTACTAGTTCGAGATAAACTCTACAGACACGGAAGCGCTGTCGAAAAGGACTGTCCACGATGCGCGCAGAACATCTAGGAATAGACGAAACAACTAAAATGTTACACTCAGAAATGAAAGAGAAAATTAGGAGAGAATATTCTTTTCTACTCTAGGCACAAAGCCTGAAATTTGGGGGTGGGGAAGGCAGTCGATTAGAACGACCCCAGTACGCAACAGGTACTTAATTTATCGACTCCGAAACAATGAAAGGCAAAGTCGACCCCGGCGTAATTTGAACTCAGAACGTAAGGATAGACGAAATACCGCTAAGCATTTCGTCCGGCGTACTAACGTTTCTGCTAGCTCATCGCCTTAGGAGAGAATATTAAGAAGAGTTTGACTAATCTAATATTAAACAGTTAGAGAACTACAATAAAATAGCAACAGTTGGACGAGAAAAAGTACTCAGAAATAAAAAGATGGAAGACGACTAGATGTAATAAAGCAACACGAGAAAAAGAAAATGCTTTTCTCTAAATACAAGGAGGCAACAAAATACAAAACAGAAACAAACTACACTGATACACTGATCTCAGATGACAACATAGCAGAAACGGTCAAAGAGACAAAAAAACATGAAAACAGAACTACAAAACATGCTAAAGAAGAAATGGAGATAAAAATCACTCTATGGCCAATACTCTGCAAGTCTGACAGAGAAGTGAGCCTAAGTAAAAGACAACAATAGCTCAAAAGCTCAGTACTAACAAATGAAATAGAAGGACTGATTCTCGCTGCACAAGACCAGTGCCTGACCACAAACAACAAGAGCAAAATAACGAAAACAGGCCCTAGCACCAAATGCACAATGTGCAACTAGCACAATGAGGCAGTTGACTACATCATCTCTGGCTGTCCAGTCCATTCCAAATATAAATAAATTATACAGACATGGCCGAGTAAGTAGTTATACCCAGTGGACAATATGCCAATACTACAACATAAAAGCTAGTACTTAATTTATTGACTCCGAAACAATGAAAGGCAAAGTCAACTCCGGCGGAATTTGAACTCAGAACGTAAGGATAGACGAAATACCGCTAAGCATTTCGTCCGGCGTACTAACGTTTCTGCCATCTCATCGCTGGTATTAGCATGTGCCAAACAAGGTACATGACAACGACTAGGCTACAATCATCTGGGATATGCCTGTTCAAACTGACAAAGAAATAGAAGCTAATCACCCAGACTTAATAATCAAATATTGGAAACAAAAAACTCCGGCATACTGATAGACATTGCAGTCCCTTTTGACCAAAATATTGCCCAAAAAGAAGTACAAAGACCTCGAAATTCAGGTATTCAAGATGTGAGGCATAAAGGTGAAAACAATACCAGTAATAATTGGAGCATTGGGCATGATAAAAAAGATATGAACACAAATGAAGAAGCTATACCTGGACCCTCAACACTATACACTATGCAAAAAATAGCCCTGCTAAGAACAGCCACATCCTACGCAAGACACTATCAATTCAATAATACAATCCACAAAACAAGACACACTCTATATAGCAAATATCCAATAAAATAAAACAACCACCGACAGACCGACTACCCAACAGAAGAACACAACTTGCATTACACACACAACACACAATACAAACATTAATGCAACAAAAGACTGAAACCAGATTCCATAATAAAACAAACTAATTCAATACAATACCGAGAAGAGTTTGTACTCCCACAAAAGAATACATACACATACACACCAACAACATGGAGGTGTAGAAACTTTCTATTGCAAATCCCACTAATGTAAGATGTTTCTGTTGTATGTTTTAATTGTTTTGATAGTTATATATATTTAGGAAGAAGTGCTTATTACAAATATTGCAGCTTTATAGTTTTTCTCTTGAATGTAAGTGTTGATGTTTAATTAAGTTATTTCTAATATAAAAAGATTTACCTCTTTTCCCAGTGGAAAGGATTATTTTCATCAGTATACATATGGTTTCTCACCTCTATGAGCTCATTTATATCCAAAGAAACAGAAGCTTTCAGAGAAAGATTTAAGACAGATTTCACATTTGTATGATTTCTCTCTAGTGTGTATCTGATGATGTTTTGCCAATGTAGTATGTTGAGAGAAAGACTTTCTACAAATAACACAAGTTAAGGTCTTTCTCTCATATGTAGACGGACATATTCCACTAAGTTTGGTTCTAGAGAGAAATAAATTCTGAACAGTTTACAATATGGTTTCTCACCTGTATGTATTCGTCTGTGATGAAGTAAATTCCTGCTTTGAGTAAAAGATTAATAACAAAATTCATAACTGTAAGGTTTCTCATATGTATGTAAACGAATGTGTTTTGATAGTGTTCCCTTTGAAGAAAAAGATCTTCTGCTATGTGAACACTTATATGATTTCTCTCCTGTATGTATCCATTTATGTTTAGTCAAATTACTATTAATAAGAAAAATTTCCCACAAAATTTACAAATATAAGGTTTTACACCATATATGGTTTTACACCATATATGGTTTTACACCTATATGTATCTGTTTATCCCTTAACAAGCAAAATTTTTTGAAAAGTAATTTACCACAAACTTCACAAGAATAGACCCTTCCATCAGCGTGATCTTCCTATTTTCTTGTAAATAAGAACTGTCAGAAAAAGATTTATTAAAAATTTCATACAAAAGCAGATCTTATTCTCTTCTTTGTGCAACAATACATGCTTTGATAGACTAGTCTCTTGAGGAAAAACCTCGGCAACAAATTTGACTAGAAAATGAAGTTTTACCATCATGTATCTGAATATGTCTAAATAAGGTTCTAGCTACCAAAAACAATTTCCCACAAGACGTACTGAGAAAGTTTACTTTTCTTGCATGATTTTATGCGCCAATAAAATATTTGGAGCCAAAATATATACCACAAATTTTACAAAGTTGTGCATTCTCACCTGGCTGCCTTTCAATAGGTTAAAAAAGAAAACCTATTTTGTTTTGACATTGAAATTCTACATTTTTATTTCTTAAATTTTTGGGAGACCAAAATAGATCTTATGGGAAACTCTCTGCATGAATTATTGCTTTGGGAACATGCAACATCCTTTACTTCCTGTTGTTGTGATGTTTCCCATTTGTGTATCTCTGCTTATGGAAAATATATTCTAAAAGGAAAGCTTTTACTGCATATTTTACACAAATCTAGCTTCAGCTGTTTGTGTATCCTTCCATGTTGCAAAAGGTTAAATCTTAAAACAAAACTTCCACACATTTTACAGTAAAATTATTTTGTTGAGAATGTAACTTTTTATTTTTATTTTAGAATCTCTTGTGGAGTAATCTTCCTAGAATTTTTATCATGAATCAGTTTTAGTGCCGCTGAAGTGTATGGCCTGATGTGAATAGTTTGGCTTAAGTAGAAATGTTTTCCTAAATTTTTTCATTTCATGAAATCTTTTTTGCATTAACTGACTTTTCCATAGGATTCAATAAACCTGTCAGGTTTTAAAATTATATTAAAATAGAGTAAAATGTCATTGTGAATAAAGTAACAAAAACTGACCAATAGGTGACCAGAACATTACCAAACAAATGGTAAATTGT
>NC_068994.1:31128956-31131241 GCF_001194135.2 Octopus bimaculoides
GTAAGTAAAAAATTATTGATATCTGTTATATCCTAACACCTCCAACATCATAGTACAGGTGATACTGTCGACAATAGATAAAGAATACACTGTAACAGGGTTATAACAATATAAAATAGAAACAGCGACAGTAACAAACACGCAATGAACCAACAACAATCAATATTTCCAACACATTAACTCGAACTGTAAACTGTACCTAGACTTCGAAAACCAAACTACAAACTTCCAACTATGTCAGACTGCTACTATTTATATGTAGTGGTCCTGTCTATTCTCACCGGAGGGTGCTGTACTCTCGCCACATAAATATCAATAGTAAAAATACGACAGAATTTCTTTTAATTGGAAATGGGTACAAGATGTTCAAAGTGATATTATATATAAATATCTGAACTGAATTAACCATTTCAACTTCGCCTATGTGATTTGGGGAAACCTTTCTCTGGTATTTCTCTTCCCTAGTGTCTTTACAAACTGTTTCAGCAGTCCAAGCTTTATGTGCAAAGGAGGTAATAGGACATTACATGGATCTACAAGAGGTGTATTCTTGATGCCAGACAGTCCTGGCTGGTATGATGTTCTTGTCTGCCAGTTTGATTCCAAACAATGTCTGTCAGTAGCCCGACTATCCCATAGACACAAGAAACAACAGTATTTTGTGAAACCTGGCTGCATTCTTATTAACATTCTAATAACTTTTAAAACTCCACATATTTTCCATGAGTGGCTTTCCTAGGCAATGGCATGAAGTAAACGTTCCATATTCTTATATGATCCATGAAGATGAACAGAGTGTGCAATAGGAATGGAAGGCTTCAAATTACCATTATGGAGAAGTACAGCTGTTATACTTCGATTTGAAGAGTCAATAAATAATGCCACTTTGCAGGATCATGATTTTGTGATAAACATTCGAAAAGTCCATCAATGTTACTGCAAAAGCAAAGCGGGCCTTCAACAGGAAAACACGATTGTAGAACCACATTTCTCTGCCAAAAATAAGTTATACGAACACCATGCTCTAGCTGATACTGCTCCTTGAGTCTTGATGCCAACAGTTCTGCTTTATCTTTTAAGAAGGATAGGTCTCTGACAAGGTCATTCAGTTCAGTTTGGGAAAATTTCTGAGGGTCAAAGCTATTGTCATCAGCTATGTAATCTTCCTCAGCAGCACTATCGTGACAGTCAGCATCATCATCTGATGTTTCAATACCATCATCTGGTGGAACTGGAATTGGCAGACTTCTATTGTGAGGCACGGGTCTCATTGCGGAATTCAAATTGGGATACACAATTTTGTGTTTATTTTCATAGAAAATCCTGTGACATTTACTTAGCAAGAATAACAGTCATTAAGATGGTCTTTCGGCTCCCTCCATATCATTGGAATGGCAAAAAGCATGGACTTCTTATTATTGAACCAGTTGCAAAAGCCATTTGAGCAAGCTAAGAAGACTTGTCCTGATCTCCAAATAAGAAGACCTGTCCTGATCTCCAGTTTGTCCTGATCTCCAAGAGGACAGTCAAAGTATAGCTTATAAATCTTCTTGATCTCTGGAGTTATTGTACGTTTCTGAGCTTTCACAATAAATTGTCCACAAACATAACAAAAGACATCATCTTGACATTGTTAACTCTGTAAAACAAGTAAGGAAATAGATACAAACGGTTATACTTATGTTGAATTTGAGATGATGAAATATTTCATCAGACCAATTATGACTGGACAATTTGAGATGCTGAAATACCTATTTCATCTGACAAAACTTGACTGGTTAATTTAAGATGATGAAAGATTGCATCTGAACTATGCAGCAATGAATAATGTAGTTTATTTTAAAAGTATGTTTCCATGATGTAAATGAAATATATGCATACACATCATTAATTGGAATTTCTATATAATGCATGAGCTAAAGCCAAAAACTTTCTCATCTTGAAAACTGTATGTGATGTCGAAAAACTAATTGTATATTTGAAATCAGCATTAAAAACTACACTAAGTACAGCTTGACATATGCTTGATGAAAAATACCTGTTGACCAATGATATGCTTTATTGCATATAACTGCAATTGTTTCAATACATCACTACCAGCTGTTTTTCGTTGTTTTCTTCGTTGTTCGAAAAAAGTTCGTTTTCTGTTTCGTTTTTATGTTTTCGTTTCTCATTGTGTTTAACGTTTTTTTAATGTCTTGTACCCATATATGCATGTATGTATACATATAGATGTAGGTATGTACATATATGTATGGATATGTGCATATATTTATATATTATTT
>NC_068994.1:31135420-31137721 GCF_001194135.2 Octopus bimaculoides
AAAAAAAAAAAAAAAAAAAAGAGAAAAGAAACTGAATTAGATGAGATGGTCTAGGCAGGATTGCATTTGATCGTAGGTTATCTAGGGTTAACATCTCTTTTCATGCTTGTGTTATTTCTATCTCAACTGAAACAAAACACATTTGCCAGTATTTCTGACTAACATGCATACGTGCATGCACACACACACACACACACACACACACACACACACACACACACAAAATCCCGCGTCAGTCACTAATCTTCAAACACGCACGTTTCTCTGTTTTGACATGTTTGTGATAGAACATACTAATCAATAATACTCATTCGTATCTAATGAATACAACTAATTACAGATACTGTTTCGTATTTTCAATTCTTTTGCATCATAAATTGAATGTTAGTGTTGTTTGAGTATATGTTTATTAAATATGATTTAGATTATATAGGTTTTTAGTATTTCTTAGGAAGTTAAAGTCTACAACAAAAAATATTCAGGTATCACCTATCAGTGGTCTATTTATTAAGTATGAAAGTTGTTTTCATTTAACACTTGTTTATTTTTGTAAGTTTTCTCTTATTCTGGATCATTCGTAAAAAATTTATAGCATTTCTTAAAGGTTTGCAGCAAGACTTAGGAATAGGTGCAAGCATGTTTGTGTAGTTAAGAAGTAGTCCCGGATTCGATTCTACTGCGGGACACTTTATTATCTAATGTTGACTAATACCTTGTGAGTGAAAGCCTGTCGTATATGCATGTATTATGTATATACGCTGTGTTTATAGTACAGAGATATGTGACAGGGTAACGCTGTAGTAGGATGTTAAGTGGGGTTGCTATGCTAAGAGAAGTAAAGCTGAGCAAGGAGGAAAGAATGAACAGGTAGAAGGAGGAGGTGATACTTGTGGGAGGGGTTTAGCGGTTTATCGATGGGGAAACCAAAGGCTAAGGGTGAAAGATGGTACAATAGAGCGATGAAGAGAAAACCATGGAGAACTGACAAAATGAAAAATTGAGAAATTGAAAAATAAAAACGAAAAGAGAAAAAAAAAAGAAAAAAATATTTAAAAAGTTATCTTAAAGGAAAAGAAAAAAATTAAAAACTTAGAAAATGAAATGAAACTGAGGTATTAGTATAAATGTATTTATATGAACAGTGCACAGTGAGGAGGTCTTTGGAAATGCTCATTTGAGAAAACCCAGAAAGTTTTTTTTTTTGTTGTTTTTTTTTTTCGAATTTTCAAAGTTCAAAGGTTTCAAAAGTTTAAAAGCTCTAGCGGTTTTTGATTGCTTGATTGATTGATTGAAAGATAGATAGATACAGACGGATGGATGGATGGACGGACAGGCGGAAGAACAGACAAACAGACAGCTAGATAGATAGATGGGACCTACTGTTGGTGTGTAGTCTGTGTGTAGCCTTGTTTCTAGCTCTATAGTTAGTGGGTTAAGTGAACGCTTTCGGATCTATAATCCTTCATCAAACTTTACACTTGACATGGTTATTACTACTGGTGCTGGTCAGAGGTTCTGGAAGCAGTAAATGAATTTCCAACCGAAAAGTTCGTTCCAGTGGTTGAGGCTGGGCGCCTTCTTCCTGATGAAATGTGCCTCCTTTATTCGGAGGATGACCGCATCTTTTCCCCTGGCCAGTATCCGGATGAAGAATTCTCCATCGCAGTGTTCATGGTGTTGGAATACGGCGCTGGATGATGTGGCCTTGTGAAGGTGTTCTTTCACTCTGACATGAAGTTGTCGTTTGGTCGATCCAATATATTTATCTCCGCAAATACAGGTCATTTCATATATTATATTCGTTTGAAAACATAACCTGACGTTGTCCGTGGGGTATCTTTTAATGTGTTTATATTTAGAAAGAAAAACCGGGGATGGATGTCTTTCACTTGTTTCAGTCTTTGGATTGCGGCCATGCTGAAGTACTGCCTTGAAGAGTTTAGTCAAACAAATCGACCCCAATACTTATTTAGGATCTATTTCAAAACGGGGGCACCAGTTTTCATTTATGTTTTATGTAGTGTTTTTGGTACCGAAAGACTTTCAAACTTCGTATACTTATCTATTTTGTGTTATAGAACAGAAAAAAAATTTGTATTCGAATTTGTTTCATGTAAAAAATTGTCTTATTTCGATAATTTCTACTAATCACTGACGTCTATTCAGTTGAAAACAGTTAGCGCTGTAACGGTGTATATCGTATTAATCCCCTAACCCTAACCCTAACCCTAAAACTAACCCTAACTCTAGAATCCGAACTCTAAAATTGTTACACACATAGATACGCACAGCGTAATTTAT
>NC_068994.1:31138063-31153465 GCF_001194135.2 Octopus bimaculoides
TATGGAGACAAACAAACCAAAAACTAGTTGTCGAGCTGTTATAGGAGGCAAACACACGCCCCCAAACACATACACACACACACACACAAGCCAGGTTGCTTTCAATTTCCTTCTATTAAATCCACTCACTTTTAGGGTTAGGTTTGGGGTTTTAGGATTAGGGTTAGAGTTACGGAAAAATGTGAAAAATGAAGAAATTGGAAGGGGTGGGGGGCAAAAATGTCTTTCCGAAAATAGTAGCTGAAAAGAACCCTAACCTAACCCTAACTCTAAAACCGTATCTCTAACCCTCTACTTCCCTGTCTCGTTTTCTCTAGAGACTTCATGATCTCCATGATGAAATACCCAGCATCCAGTGGACTATTGTTGACAGAGCACCACCATATTCACCCGGCGCCCCCAACTGCCAGCTCTGCCTCCGTGAAAACCTGCATATCCTCCAACAACCCACAGTATCCATCAACAAGAAATACAACTTATTGTCTTGCTGTCACCAGAGATATGCCCTTCTGACAAATTTCAGGCCTCTAACTGCCGACAACCTGGATATACCACCTTAACACTAGCTGCTACTTTGCACTGCCTGCACCAAGGTCACCACCACCAACCCCATGAACAGGACACCGTTTACCAATCTCCAACGTTTACCAATTTCCAATGCTTACCAATCATCAACGTTTGTTTTACGCATGCACTGATATGCATGCATACATGCATGTGAATATACATATGTACATATGAATGAAGATGCATGTGTGTGTGTGTGCAGACATGTGCATGTGTGCCCATGCATAGATGTGCTCACTCCCATCAATATACACATGCACACAAAACTATATGAGAACATCTGCACACCCACATATAGAACTATATACTTGCACATGCCACCCCTTCCTACTCACCGCCAACAACCTGACCGACATCTAGTCTGTTTCCTGTCCTCCACGCAGTCAATTTCCTGTTTGCCATGTGGTCTTTTCCAACTAACTGTTACCCATATGTCAACATCAAACCACTGTGTGACCTTCCTTGACCAATTGCAGCCCACGTTACAGTAATAACAATCAACTTCTGTCATGCAAATCCAAAATGGCTGACGACTAGCACAACGTGCTTGAAACTCAAGAGTACCAATGAATTTGAATCAAACTGTTTTGATCTATATATATATATATATATATATATATATATATATATATATATATATATATATATATGTATGTATGCGGTATATATATCTTTATATCCTTCAACAATATATATATTAGTGGGAAACTATAAACATTGATGAGAAGTATCAATAAACCAGTGCTTTCATACACAAATCCCTTGCGATGTTTGTTTCATCCAAATTACATAGGCAATCACATATCACTCTCAGTATCACAATTGCAGTGACCTTATAATTGGTCAGTTAGAAGCTTATTCACACAATGATATAAAATGAATTTTAAAAATTAATAAATGGTCAACAAATCACATTACAAACACAGATAAGGGCGTTCTTAAAAGAGTACAGGTCCCAGAACCTTTTTTTTTTGTTTAGTCCTAAGAAAAGGAGTAGCGCCTATGAGATATCAATACAGTTGTTCAGCTTGAATATAGCTGGTTGACATCTGCAGGAACAACTTAGACATTTTGAGAAGAAGGTTTTGGCAAAGCGGTTAATATAGGATTTGGAGGTATAAGTGAGACATTGTAGGGGTGATAAGAGGAAGAAATGCATGTAGGCTTGAGTAGAGGTGACATACATCTATCTTGTTCAAATGAGCAGTAACCACAGTAGTACCAGTAAAGTATGTTGAATGAGGAGATAGCACATCTGCAGACCAGATATTCCAGTGTGTTGGTGAGTTGAATCTTAGACACTCAATTGGATGGCCTTCTTTTGAATAAGTCTAGGAATTACTACACAAGCAGCAGGAGAATTGCTCCAAATGTGGAAGCAGGACTCCACTTTTGGATTTCCCTTGAGCTTTGAAGAGATTTAGTAAGTGATCAGAGCTGAAGTATTTTTTGGACTTGAAGAGAAAGTCTAGTGTTTGGGATGCAGTTTTTGTTAAAGTATGTGTGTGGAGATCATCAGAAAGATGTCAGGAATTTCTGTAATGGATATGTGAAGTGATTGTGTCTCTGTCTAGTTGAAGGAAACAAGATTGCCATGTCCCCATTAGAGGCTATTTACAAGGTTTTTATGCATATTTTTAACAAAAGATATCTAGATTGTATGTCTGCAGAAGATTAAGGAGAAGAGAAGAGATATATCATGAGCGTTGTTAGAAGTGACAGCAGACAGGATATTAATGTACAGAAGGAAGAAGTAAGAAACATAACTGAATCATGGAGTAGCTAATGTGAGTCAGAAAGTGTCTTTTCAGTGCATGATGCAATGATGTGATTAAACGGGTAAATTTTAATCCAAGAAATGACAGAAAGGTGAACAGGGTCCATAAGTGAACAGCTTAGCTGCAATCAAGTGCAATGACACTGCTTTCCATGAACTTCTTAACAACAAGGGACTGCTAGTAGGTGGAACAGAAGAGCAGGTTTTCAGTAAATTTAGCTTTACAGAAGTTATATTGGTGGTCATTGAAGAAGAGAAAAATCAATAAGTGTGAAGGAAATAGTTGTCTCTATCACCTTTGAGATGCTGGAAGTAAGTTGATGAATGGAAAATATTGTGGCAAATTTCTAAAATTTCTAGCAGGGTTTTATGAAAAAAAAAAGTAAGATAAGGACAAGGGTTAATTTTCAGTAGATTGTGGATAATTGAAAAGACAGTGTTAGACATGGTGGCATTGTTAGTTTGAAGCAGCCCAAGTTTTTTAATAAGTCTGGCTAAGTTTCACATTATTTCAAGTTTTATAGGCATAGAATGTGTTCTCCTCATCTAATGAGGTGGACATATACAAAGCTTTAAGTGACATGAAACTGAATCAAACTGTTATCTAATGCACATAACCACAACCAGATGTGTTAAGTGCTACTTTTTCAATCATTTGTTCACTCATTCATTCACTCATATGTGTGTGTGTGTGTATGAATGTGTGTGTATATGTGTGTGTATGGCCGCAGTCAAATGACTGAAACAAGTAAAAGAGTAAAAGAATATATATATATATATATATATATATATATATATATACATACATATCTATGTTTATATATATCTATATATAGAGAGAGAGGTAGACAGAGAAAGATTATACACACACAAAAAGCTACCCACAAATAAGTCCTCACCTAACCCCCAGTCCTAAAATGGAGAAATGGGTGTTAAACACATGAGTGAAATACACACACACACACACACACATGATCTGAAGAAACCCATGTTTTGAGTAGATATTGAGGGGATAATGTTGAGAAGATGTGATGTGAGTATATGAATATTGTTGTATACAATGACAGAATTGGAGTGTCTTGAGTGAAGCTAGTCATGTGTGACATATTCACTGATGTATGTACAATTATATATACTGATGACTGTGTGTCAAGAAATTTGCTTTCCAACCAAATGAATTCAGGTTAAGTCCCACAGTGTACCTTCTTGGGCAAATGTCTTCTATCAGTCTGAGCCAACCAAAGCCTTGTGGCGTGGACTTGGTAGATGGAAACTGAAAGAAGCTCACCATGTGTTTATATGTGTAATGTGGAGGTATATGTATGAGTTTTTGTCTCCTTGTCTTGTTTGGCATCATGTAATAGTTGCATGGGAGCATCATCATCTATAAGCTGTGTCTTTTGCTGTGAATCTTCTGTCAAAACATGTTTGGCCATGCGGAAATATTACATGGCTTGGAAACAGGTGAGGGCTGGTGACAGGAAGAGCATCCAACTTGAAAAAATCTGCTTCAATAAATTCCATGGTGGTGACAATGACAATGATGATAAAGTATTTGTGTAAGATTGAGAATTTGAGTGTGTTGTGTAAGCCTAGTATCATTTGTACTTAACATATTTGCTGTTTTTGTTTTTATATATATATATACATACATATACATATATATATATATATATATATATATATATATATATATATATATATATATATATATATATATATATATATATATATATATATATATACATACACATATATACATATACAGTAATCACTTGCCATATCGCAGTTCACCTATCACAAATTTTTCTGACTAATTTATGTAAATTTATATCATGAACTCCTCAGTATATCACGTATTTCTGCAACCAATAGGTATTTATATTTTTCTAGATTTTAATTATTTCTGTGGTAAGATAAGCATTTTCATGCCTAAAAATTAATAAATAAAAATAAAGTACAGTACTGCACTGTATAACACATTAATTAGAATATATTAAAAGAAAATACGTAGTATACCATAGATAAGTAAACAAAGAACCACATATACTGTATGGAGAAAGAAACTCAGGAGGCAAGTGTGTGGTGTTGTTTTGCATTTATAATAAAATAAATATATACAAATTATAAAAATGATTAAAAAAATTATACTGTACTGTTTCTACTTCTTCATGGACTTTCACCTATCACAGGGGGTTTCGAAACATAACACCCATGATAGTCGAGGGATTACTATATATATAAATACACACACACACATGAGTATATATAAGTATACATTTACATATGATGTTTATATATAACTGAGTAGAGTTAATACTGAATGTTGAGATGAATTTAAAGTGCTTTAAAGTAGTTGTATGCTGTCAACTTAATGTGACAGTCCCCTGAAGGGAATAATGCTACTGTTGGTTAGACCTAGGAAGCTGCACCACTTCCTGTGTCCTTATGTTTACAAGGGAGAGACAAGCATGCTACTCCAGACTGATGACGAGCAAAGACTCAGAAACATGTCTCTGGATGCAGACATAGCTGGGTGGAGGTGCTTGTCTCCCCCTTGTAAACATAAGGACACAGGAAATGTGTCAAGGCCGACAGGAAGCAGTACAGCTTCCTAGGTCTAACCAACAGTAGTATTATTCCCTTCAGGGGACTGTCACATTAAGTTGACAGCATGCAACTACTTCATCGTAACACTACTGCATAAATCTCTCTGAGAGATTTAGAAATGTATTATTTTTAAAGTGCTTTGTTATCAAAAGTATTTTCAGCTTGTTTTTGTTGTTTTTTTTTGTGGATGTATATAGGTTTAATTCCAAGTCAATCCATCAATCCCAACTGAAGTGACCTGCAATCAAATGCATTAGAAATGTGACCATCCCATCTTTTTAGCATTTTCCAAGACTGCATTATCTAATGTGTCTTTTATTATGATAAGGTGTGATTTGAAAGAAATCTGGTTGCTATTTCTAACAGATTGAGTAACCATGAAAGGGTCCCTCATCTTATGTATACAAGCAAAAGGTGACAGATTCCAGGGGCATTTTAACCTTCTGAAAGAGATGAAATTACTTCAATGTGATTATTATGATTCAGCTGTAGAAACTCTGCCAAATCAGATTGGAGCCTGGTGTTGCCATCCTGTTTCACCAGTCCTCAGTCAAATCGTCCAACCCATGCTAGCATGGAAAGCCGACATTAAACGATGATGATGATGATGATGATGATGATGATGACTACATTCATATTATCATCTGAATGTTTATATTACATGCTAAAGCAGACAATTAGAGCTCAGTGCAGTCTTTTCATCTTTTCAGATTCTGTTGAAGTATCAAACCAACATTGAAGACAGACATTAACTGACGATGGAGATGATGATGACAACAATGATAATGATGATGATGTATACACTCTAAGCTTTCTCTTATACAGAAGAGTAAAAGAAAGTAAAGAAAAATTTGCATAAAATGAATTCCACTGCAAATGCAAACATAGGCACAGACATGGCTCTGTGGTTGAGAGCCTTGCTTGCCAACCATGTGGTTTTGAGTTCAATGCTATAGTATGATGCTTTAGGCAAGAGCCTTCTACTGTAGCCCAGGGCTAAGCAGAGCCTTGTGAGTAGATTTGATAGATGGAAATCGAAAGAAGCTTATCATGTATGTCTGTGTGTAATCGTGTCTTGACATCACCTGATGATTGTAAATGAGCAAAACTGTCACACAAACAATGTTATTTGTTTCCAGTCTTTTGTGAAAAACATGTCTAGTCATGAGAATTATTAATTTGTTTGAAAACAGGCAAGGGTTGGCAACAGGAAGGGTATCCAGCTGCAGAAAATCTGCTTCAATGAATTTCGTCATATAAGTAAGGAAAAGTAGACATTAAATGATGATCATGGTGAATCTCACTGTAAATATTAATATTGGCTTCAAGTTTTGGCACAAGGCCAGCAAGTTTGGGGAAAGGGCTAAGTTGATTAAATCAACCCCAGTGTCCAACTGGTACTTATTTTATTAACTCCAAAATGACAAAAAGCAAAGCTGACCTTGGTGGAATTTGAACTCAGAACATAAAGACAGGCGAAATTTTGCTAAGCATTTTGCCCAGCATGCTAACAATTCCTCCAGTTCGCTACCATCACTGTAAATATTAATAATACTATATATCTGAAGGTGGCAAGCTGACAGAATTCTTAGCAAGCCAGGCAAAATGTATTGTGGCATTTCATAGATCTTTATGTTCTGAGTTAAAATTCCACCAAAGTCAATTTGCCTTTCATCCTTTCGGGGTCAATAAAATTAGTACCACTTGTTCATATGTTTGGAAAACATCATTAAAAATATCAGAATGATATTTTTGAACATATGTCAATGCTTGTCATTGGGACATTGATTTTTCTATTTTAATAGTAAATAATTCAAGAAAATCTGTTATCAAAAATCCAGTCTTTTACATTATTTTTTTTAAAAGATGCTTCTTTTTAAGATTGGTTTTTATGGTACAGGGAAAATTGATTTCTGTAGTATATCACATCTGTGTATTTGAGACGTTCATTTTAGAACTGAACTATGCAGGTTTCAGTTTGATCCCACTTTGCAGCATCTTGCACAAATGTGTTCTACCATACTCACAGGTTGAGTAAAGACTTTCGAGTACAACTTGTCAAAACAACCATTTTTTGTTTATGGGTTTTGTGATTTAATCCATCACCCAGTTTAACAGCTGGCCCCCTAGAATGCCTTAGCAGATTCTACTTAGCATTTGTGTCAGGCCACTAGCCTGAGAATATCTTCCTACTACCAGTCACAGAGGCCAAAAAAGCATCATTGATATTACCCTCTATTCTCCAAGTCAGCTGCATAAAAAAAAACAAGAAAGAAAAATCATGTTTTCATTCTTACTGTTAGCATAAGAGTGACTCAAGGGTAATTGCTAGAAAGTGGTATAATACTAGTTTCATGTCTAGAAAACTATTAAGGGCATTAAGGTTGTATTTTTCAGTGAATACATTTGTTAATGAAGTAATTAGGTTAAAGGTAATTAACTAGAGCCTGATTTATGTGAGGAATATATATCTAGTTAGAAAATCAGGAAAGGAACATATCTTTGATCTTTTGCTTGTTTCAGTCATTAGACTGCAGCCATGCTGGGGCACCACCTTGAAGGGTTTAGTTGAACAAATCAACTCTAGTGCTTATTTTTAAGCCTGGTACTTACTTTACTGGTCTCTCCTGCCAAACTGCTAAAATACAGGAATGTAAATAAACCAACACCAACTATCAAGTGGTAGGAGAACAGACACAAAGATGCACACAGACACACACACATGCACAATAAGCTTCCACAGTTTCTGTTTACTAAATTCACTCATAAGGGCATTGGTCAGCCTGAGGCTAAAGAAAACACTTGTCCAAGGTTCTGTGCTGTTGGAACTGAACCCAAAACCATGTGGTTTCAAAGTGAGTTTCTTATCCACACACCCATCCCATGCCTATTGAAATATGTGTTTTTTCTTTTAATAGTCAAGTCAGAGGAAAAAAAGGCAATGACCAATGACCTGTGCTCTCCTTTCCAGGGCCTCTCTTATGGGTGGAAGGAAGGAGTGAAATTAACCTCAGATCAGAAATGTGTGCAAATATATACAACAGAGTGGACAGCACTAAGTTCACTCTTTCACAAAGGAATGGAGTTAAAAATCAAACAACAGATTAAGTCATCCAGGACACAAATGGAACTTCCAACAGACTTCCACAGTTTCCATATCCCAAATTTCACTCAAAAGGTCTTGGTCAACCATAAGCTGTGGTACAAACTACTTTCTCATAGGGATATGCAATGATATTGTACATGAAACCAAAGGGTTGCAAAACAAGCTTCTCAACAACTCAGTAATATCTATAACCATACCTTAACAACCCAGCTATGTCAATAACTATATCTTAACTACCCAGCCTGATAAGGGTGTTAAATCACATAACTAAATAAAACCTTACTGCCCAATGAAGAGTGTTTTCTTTATTTACCTCTTTTCTTTGAGACGAGTGTCAATTTTACCATAGAAAACTCACTGAACATGAATGTGCTTAGTTTCTTATCTGAGATCTTCACATGCTATTTTGTTGTTTTGTGTCTTAGTATAAAAGTTTACAAGAAATTGGCTCCAGTATTTTCTACACTCTATGTGATAAAATAACAGGACATCTACATACAAACAATAGAGGATGGATTTGTGAGGAGTACAGTTGATTTTCTTCGCCATCTGATGTAAATGGAAACTGACAAATGTTGGGCTGATTAGAGAACCCATAGACACTTCTTACACATACTTTGAAATTTTAATTATATGATGTTGTTATTATTATTATTATTCATTTTGTTCATCATGTACAAATATGTGTGTATTCATCATTATTTTATTTATTTCATTCAATTTTAGAAAAATTGAAGCATGTCTTTGGCAAATACATTAAATGAGTTTAATTTTGGTGCATAACTTTGTGCTCACTCTATATATATATGGAGAAATGATTAGTGCTAAGGCAAGGTAGGCAAGTAATAGTTTCTTTAGTAGTTCTTTCAGTATAAAGAAAGGAAATAATATAACAGTGAGAATATTAAATGAAGATGATGTTAAATGTTGTGTGAACTAGTACACAAGTAAAGAAACTCAATACTTAAAGAGTAGATGTAGTCACAAAGATTAAAGACTTTGAGAAATTCCCTGGTATAAATCGATAGTATATTTGGCTGCTATGTATATTTTGATTGTAGAAATTTGGGAGATTATATACTTGTGAATGTTAAAATACTTTCAAATTATGTACTTAATCAAGCATTCCTTGTCAGTAAATTCTGACACAGGACAAATTTTATGGACAAGGCCAATCAGCAGAAGACCCTTTAATATTTAAACCGACCATGTCTGGCCCAATTATTCTACCTAGTTTCTATGTTCAGACTGGTCAGATTTCGTCTCTTACAACTATCCCTACACTATCATTCTAAAAATAAACAATCACATCACTGAAATCTCAAAGCTATGAGATAATGCATGATTAATTAAAAACAATGTGAATAAATAAGCATTACATTTGATAAAGTAATTTGAATGCTAAAGGGTTAAAGTATAGACCAGGAATGAGATAATTGCCTCAGCTGGACTCACTTGCAGTAATACTTGTTAATGTTAATTCTTCATTTCTCCTCATTTACTTTTATTCCTCACTTAAAAAAGAAAATATTAATTAATCACAAAATAAGAGCTTTGATCTAAATTGAATGGTTATCAGCAAAGATGGTGGGAAATTTGACAGGTGACACTAATAAATTCTGAGAACAAGGAACAGAAGAATGAGAATGAGGTTGTGAATTTAATGTGTTTGTGTTACATACATCATCCATCTATCTATCTATATATCTATATATCTATATATATATATATATATATATAGCAGCAGTTGGGGTTGGGATCTGGCCAACTTCACAACAGGCAGCATAAGAACAAGGCAATCAGATAGACAGATGTCTTGCTATCTTCACACACACATACAGTATTTAGCAATCAAAATACAGTTATGTAACAGTCGTTTCTTTTAGAAAGACAAAGTCTAGTTTGCAGAGTGGAGAAGGATAAAGTCAAATGATTTAATCCTAGTATATCCTTGGCAGATATTTCATTGAGTGATAATGCTATGTCTCAACTATGAACTATATTGTATGTAGATCAGTTTTCTCTTTGAAGTACACAACCTAATGTCAGTGAACGGCAATAATATGAGAAAGGTATTGGCTGAGAACTTCCTTGTAGACTAGTGAAAACGTTTAAGGGAGGTAACTGATCCACAACTAATATTTTCTGGGATTCAGTAAAATAGAGAATGGAGTACAAATTAAAACGGTGACATAAACAATAATTTAAAACTTTCATAAAGTTAGTTCAACAATTATAAAGAGAGATAACTGCCTTTACTGAAACAGGTTTGGTGAAATAAACTGGAGAAACAGAACTCAATGCATGAGCAAACGTTTTCCTTAATCATCAGAAAAGTTACTAAAGAGACTCAAAGACCAAGAGTTAGGGTAAGTGGCATAAAACAGTTGGCTTTTGACTCACTCTCATACCTCTTCTTAATAATCTAATATATATATATATATATATATATATATATATATATATATATATATATATGGATAGAAAAAATCTTAAATGCATTCAGATCTTTGTTCTAGATTGTAACAGAATAGATGAATATCTTCAAATGCCTTAATAAAGAGGGTCTGGGAACATGTCAACACAGTTTAATTCTGTTTCAGTTTTGTTACAAACACCAAAAAAATATTTTATTGATGTCAATGAAGAAAAGTTTTATAAAATATATATAAATATATATATAAAATGCATGTTTAATATATAAAATACATGTATGGACATGTGAAATGCCCCACCCACACTATTCCAAGCTGAGTCTAGATTAGTCAATTTATGAAGAAACACAACAGGTTGTTTTTCATGGAACTACACCATCTCGCTCATGTAGTCTTTGGTGCTGAGTTAAATTACTGTTTTGTGAAAATGATCTTCCACAAATGTCACACTTGAAAGGTTTCTCTCCTGTATGCACACGGATATGTTTCAACAATGCACTTTTCGAGGCAAATGCTTTCCCACAGACTTCACAAGCAAATGGTTTACCTCCAGTGTGTAGCCATTTGTGCTTTAATAAATTACCTTTAATATAAAAAGATTTACCACAATACTCACAGCTGTAAGGTTTTTCTCCAGTGTGCGATCGATGGTGTCTTAATAAAGTGGATTTAAGAGAGAATCGTTTATTACAGATATCACAGGTATATGGCTTCTCTCCTGAATGTAAACGTTGATGCTGGATTAATTCAGTGCTTAAATAAAAAGATTTCCCACATATTTCACAATCATAGGTTTTGCCAGTAGTGTGTATTCGATTATGTCGTGATAAACTGAATCTTTTAGAAAAAGCCTTGCCACAGATTTCACATGCATAAGGTTTCTCACCTGTATGGACTCGTTTGTGCTCTAAGAAGTGGAAACTTGCTGCAAAAGATTTATGACAAACTTCACACTGGTATGGTTTCTCTCCAGTGTGTATTTGAGTGTGTTTTGACAGTGTGGTGTGTTGAGAGAAAGATTTCCCGCAAATATCGCATGTATAAGGTCTCTCTCCCGTGTGAGTTCGAACGTGTTTCACCAAGTTTGTTTTCAGAGAGAAACATCTCCCACATATATTACAGCAATATGGTTTTTCTTTTGTATGTATTCGTTTGTGATCAACTAAACTACTACTTTGTGAAAAAGCTTTCCCACAGATATCACAACTATATGGTTTCTCACCAGTGTGTACACGAATGTGTTTTAACAATGTGCCATTTGTAGAGAAAGATTTACCACAATCTACACATGTATAAGGTCTTTCTCCTGTGTGCAGTCGTTTATGTTTGTTGAAATTGTTATTGGCATTGAAAGATTTACCACAAATGTCACATCTGTATGGTTTCAACCCCGTATGAATTTGTTTATGTCTTGATAAACTTGATCTTTTAGGAAAAGCTTTACCACAAACATCACAAGAAAAAAGCTTTTCATTTATATGCACCTGTTTATGTTCTTGTAGAAGACTATTTTCAGGAAATGCATCACCACAAATTTTACATAAAAATGGATTTTCCCCTGTATGTAACCACAGATGCTTTGATAAACTAATTTTCACAGAAAACCTTTTACCACAGATTTGACAAGAGTAGGATTTCTTTTCCATGTGTGTTTGAATATGCTTTGACAGACTACTACTTTGGAAAAACAATTTGCCACATATTTCACATAGAAAGGATACTTCACTTGTCTGGTTTTGATTTTGCTTTCCTGCAGCATTTGGAATAGGGAAATATTTACTATCCATTGTATGCTTATAGGAAGTGTGTTTATTGTGTGTTTCTATATGCTCAGATAACCTACCATCATTAAGGAATAATTTATCACTAAGCTTATGCTGATATGATTTACTTTCATAATATAAATGTTTCTGGTCTGATGAACAACTGTTCTGAGAATAAACATTATCATTAATATATTGATAATCATTTTCTTGGGAAACCCTCACTTTTCCTTTGTAAGAATTATTGTTTGGGGAACAAGCAACACCCTTCTTTTTACCTGTATGTGATGTTTCCCCTTTGTGCATTTGTTTGTGCTTATGGAAAATATATTTTAAAGGAAAGCTTTTACCACATATTTTACACAAATCAATCTTCAACTGTTTGTGCGTCCTCCTGTGTTGTAAAAGGTTAAACCTTAGAACAAAACTTCTTCCACACATTTTACAGTGAAATTGTTTTTGCTGAGAATGTGACATGTTTTTGTTTTTTTTTTAATATTTTTTTTTTAGACTCTCTTATGGAGTATTTCTTTCTGGTAACTTTTCATGAATCAGTTTTGTCTCCACTTAAAGTGTGTTGCCAAAAGTGAATGGTCTGGCTTAAATGGAAACATTATCCTACATTCTTTTATTTGATGAAATCTTCTTTATAGTTGACTGACTTTTTCCATAAGATTCAATAAACCAGCCAGGTTTTAAAATTATATTAAAATGAAGTAAAATGCCATTGTCAATAAAGTGACAAAAACAGATCAACAGATGACCACAACATTACTAAATAAATGGTAAATTGTAACATAAACTCTGAAACAGTAATAAGCCAACCATTTTGGGATTTTATCTGTGCTTCAAGTTGATTTGTAAAAAAGAAAAAGATTCTATATTTTGATATTTATTGCTCTATTGCACTTGAACATGGTGCTGTAACTGAGAATCACCATCTGTCTTCTAATAAATAACATCAATGATAAAGTGCCACATCTCTTCCATTGGCTAATTCATTGATAAAGGTTTGATGTCATACCAAGAATTCGTCATCAATATGGCAATGGTATTTCTGGAAGTAGAAACAAAGTAAAAGATCACTATTTATGAAACAAAAAAATACAGAAATGGTAGAATGTCAAACTAAACTCTTCTCAATATTTAGTTTAATTCTCCTATACCACAAGTGTTGGTAAATTAATTACTAGTCAACTTAAAGTGAATGTTTTATTAAGCGTGCAGAATACTGTATTATTAGCCTTAAGAGATCCTCTCATAAAGGTGCATGGTGCATAAAAGCACAGGTATAAATCGTATGCACCATGTGCAAATGTGAGAGGACTTCTCAAGGTTAATAATGCAGCATTTGACATTCTAACAAGACATCCATATTAAGATGAATATAAAGACTGCTTTTTGATACTAACATGGTTCTGGATTCAGTCCCACTGCACAGCACCTTGGGCAAGTGCCTTCTACTATAGTTTCAGGCCAACCAAAGCATTGTGAGTGAATTTGGTAGACAGAAACTGAAAGGAGCCTGTGACATATATATTTAGTAGAAAGTGGGTTATACATCTTTAGATTGTATACCTGACTTTCTACTATAAAATTAAAGAAATAGACGGAACGCTGAACTCCAGACTAAACAACTTAAACAACATTTATTTACTTGGTAAAACATACAAATCTTTTAGTTATTCATCTTTAGAGGTGAGAATAACGAGCTGTCGAGTATAAGACCGAAAGATGTAGAGACAGCTTTTAAACACACGTCCATGCTCAATCGCTGGCCAGCGAGAAAGAGAATGAATTGAGCGGGAAACGCTTGCTTGTTTAATTCTATGCATGCGTAAGACTACGCATGCGAAGGCGTTACTACATATATATATTTGTGTTTGTACCCTCCATCATTGCTTGACAACTGATGTTGGTGTGTTTACATCCCCTTAACTTAGTGGTTCAGCAGAAGAGACCCATAGTACTAAGCTTACAAAGAATAGTCTTGTGATCAATTTGTTTAACTGAACTCCCTTAAGATGGTGCTCCAGCATGGCTGCAGTCAAATGACTGAAACGTGTAAAAGAATAATTAATTAATTACTAGTTATTTGTGATTGATTCAGTTGATTAATTGACTCGTAGGTAATATGGGAAATCATTCTTTTTGAAACAGAAAAGCTCAAAAGCTTTGTATTTCAGGAGAAGAAATTTAAAACTGTCATCTTGCCCCCTAAAACAAGAGATAAATGGCATTAACTGGCAAGCTTCGTTTTTACCTTTTATTTGTTTCAGTCATTGGACTGCAGCCATGCTGGGGCACCACCTTAAAGCATTTAGTCAAGCAAATCAACTCTAGTATTTATTCTTTTAATTCTGGTACTTATTCTTTTGTCTCTTATGCTGAACTTCTAAGTTATGGGGATGCAAACAAACCAACACCAATCATCAAGTGGTGGGTGTGATGGGGAGGCAAACACAAACATATACACATGCATGCATACATACAAACATACAACAGGCCTTCACACAATTTCCATCAACCAAATTCACTGACAAAGCATTGGTCAGCCCAGCCCAGGGCTGACTTACCTAAGGTAGCATGCAGTGGGACTGAACCCAAAACCATGTGGTTGCAAAACAAGCTTCTTAACCACACAGCCATACCTAAGCCAACACAGGAAGCTTGATGAGAGCTTGTATCTTGCTCTATGTGATGAATCTTGTATCAGATCAATGGAACTACTTGCACAGACATTTATACCATTAATGTAACCCATACAACATAGTGTGTAACAAAACTTACATGCACAGTGCATCTGAGCTACTCTCAGCTCAGTTTCACTCAAAAGTTTTATGTCCATCTGAAGTTATAGAAGCAGACACCTCTCAAAGTTACTGCACAGTGGAATCAAACCCTGGATCTCATTATTGCAAAGCAAACTCCTTAATTATTCAGCCTTGTCCTATGCTACTTCTCACAAACAGTTAAAATAGCAATTACTCATTAATTAATAATAAATCATTTAGTGTAGTAGAGGATCAAGTTGACTGAATCTTCTCCCTTGCTACCAATTTTATAGAAGGGATAAAATTAAATACTGCATGCTCTGCATTTTTCTTTCTTTCTTTTTTTTTTCTTTTTTTTTTTTTTTTTTTT
>NC_068994.1:31154303-31154903 GCF_001194135.2 Octopus bimaculoides
GCGGTTCGGCAAAAAGAGACCGATAGAATAAGTACTAGGCTTCCAAAGAATAAGTCCTGGGGTCGATTTGCTCGATTAAAGGCGGTGCTCCAGCATGGCCACAGTCAAATGACTGAAACAAGTAAAAGAGTAAAAGAGTAAAACAGCATGTATTATAGATCCTAATGTGCCACATTTTGGTTCGGAAAAAAAGGGCAGGAACAAGAAACCGGAATTATTGGAAAATGTTTTTCTTTTTTCCAATGAATGAATTACGGTGACCTAATATGTCACAATCTGCAATCTGGCATTAATATATCCAGTGATTTTTAAGAGGTATGTAAAAGATATTTTGTTTTAATATTATGATTTTACTTGTTTCACAAACACAAACACTAAGGATTTTGTATCATTCTTTCTCTCTCCTGTCCAGACTTTGTTACCACTAACTTTTATAACTTCAGCATTTTAACTTATTATTCTTTTCAAACTTGTTTGAATTTTCAATCTAATACATTTTGCAGAAAATGTAGTTCTGCAAAATGGTTATCTTAAAATAAAGGTAAAGAAAAGGGTCTAATGCAATTTCGCACCTCACCTTCAAAAACGCATTTTTGGGGT
>NC_068994.1:31154979-31158468 GCF_001194135.2 Octopus bimaculoides
TGTCATTTGAAAGGTATTTATATACAATTTTATTAAAAGATATTTATTTTCCTCAAAGTTATGGGCGAAAACCTCGGATCTTGTGAATTTTCCGAAGTCCTCTCTCCACCCTCTCGGAAAAGATTTTACGCACAAATTTCTTTATAACCGTAATGTACGCCGTTTGAAAGGTATTTATATAAAATTTCATTTACAAAAAGACTTTCCTAAAAGTTATGAGGGAAAAACTCGGATCTTGTGAATTTTCCGAAGTCCTCTCCCCACCCAACCCATTGCTTTCTGCGCATTTTTGTTTTCTTATTCGTTTCATACAATTTTTTTTACACCCGTTGCACTATTTTTTTTATTTCGTTTCCAGGTAATATTGTAAACATTAACCCAATTAACGCCCATGAACCCACATAAAGAAACCCACAACGAGAAAATGAGCCAAGACAGCCACGAAGTAAAAACTCGACCTGCTAGAAACAGCCTTCAAATCTCCCTCAAATTATATTCCGACGGAGTCCCAGTAAAAAGATGGGATAGTCACGGCTGGATGCTTTAGATTTACTCAACCAAGATTGTCTTGTAAGCAACAGCAGCAGCAGAAACAATATAAATATTGTCGGAAATTTGATAACATTTTTTACATTCATATCAACGTTTCTTATCTCTACAGTGAAATGTTTATAAAACTGAACTGGAGTTTGTTTATAAACAAACTGGATACAAGAAGGATGGAAAAAATTGAAATCCTTAGGAAAATTTTGTTTTTCTCAGACTTGTAATTACCGTTGTATGAAACACAGGAATAATAACAAAATGTGGTGGTGGCGTAGGACTATTCTTTTCCTTTCTCGTGAGGTATGGGACTTTGTGGTATAGCTGTTTGAATTTCCGCCAAAATATTATAGCGGATGGTTACGACTTGGAATTTTTACTGTGAACCTAGTCCGATATTTCGCATTTGGTATCCAAATAACACCAAGATTGCTTTTAACTTTAATCTCTCCAATCTGGAGAAAATAAATTCCAGTAGTATAATCAGACCAATTCAATTAATTAATACGTATCTCATGTAAAATTATTAAAAATAAATTAAAAATGAAACAAAGAAAAAACCTTCGGACCAAGCCAAAAGAAATTAATATTTTCTCTAGTTGTTTTTAAAAATACATGTACACAAAAATAATAATTTCATAACATTCTACTCTGTTTAAGATTTCCATCTTCGATAATTAACATCTTGTATATCAGAATATAAAATATAAAAGCATAAGACATTCCCACAAAGAATATGTTTGGTCTATCAAAGAGCTGCTGTCCCATCTTGCTTCTGCAATCATCCATACACTTTTTCCATTTTGATGGGATCCATCTGGATACACGAGCCTCACATTTTCCATCTCTCCACACCATTTCTCTGAACACTGCACTAAACACCCTCAAAGTACACAAATTTTAACTTTCCTCTTTCCCATCGAACAGTGTAGTCTTTTTAATCATTAATCTTCGGTCAAAATTCGACACAGGCGCGATATACACATTACAAAGGATCTATGAGACAGCTAGGTCTGCTAGAAACAGCAGCTAAATTTTCTTCAAATCACATACAGTTTTGAAATGAAAGAACTTTGGATAATGTAGTCCGGCGTACAATATGAAAGAGGAAAAAAAAAAAGAAAGAATAACAAAGGAATGCCTTTGATTATAAACCTGTCTGCTCTATCAAGACTGATCAGGGTCTAAACGACAAATCCTTTTTTTCAACTTTCCAGTCGCCCTTTACTCCTCTCAGGATCAACAAAATAAAAATAGGGAGAAAACAACACGAAAAGCAATTTAGTTCATGTAGTAGTAGCAGCAGCAACAACGACACAAAGCTATGTATGTTTCTGGCGAGGGATGGATCGGAGATTGTTTTCACACTTGAATGAGCTTTAGAGAACAAACAATGGAAAGTTCCCAACTATGACCTTTATGAAAAGTAAAAAAGGGTCATTTCTAATAATGGCTGATAAGTATTAACTGTAGATCCAGATAAAGAAATACAAATTTTGCAAGATAACGAAATAAAAACTCGTGCCGAATGACATTAGGGCATTTAAAAAAAAAATTAGCTATGTTTTGCTTCCATCGCTGACAATTTTGAGATTAAATACATCACTTCACATGAAATCAAGCATCGGGCATAAAATATAAATAAAAGAGTAAATGTTCTTGACAAGTAGCACCAGTTTTAACAATACTGACAATAATTCTTAAACAAAGCTCTCACACACCAATAACATACAAATCATATTTGACAAACAGATGCTAAAACAACTCAACTTACCAGCCGTGCTATCCTATATACTTTTCTCTCTCTCTCATTGTAAACAATACACATCCAATGAAAAAAACAGAGTTACTGTCATATCATTATCCACTAAGATTTTATCAAAATTATATCATATTAAAATTTTAATTTAGAAAACCACAACAAGCAGTCACACGTGTCACGGCTGACTTGTTCCGTAACCCAGATTACAGGAGAGACTAAGCGATAAACATTAGTCAATAGCATAGCTACAAACAATAGACTTAGTTTCGCACTCAGTAGAGTTATACTATGTTGATAGGGTATCACTCTGCCTCGAACGAAAACGGAACTTTTCTCCCACTAAACACGTAGATTAACTCTAAGAGATTATTTCTTAATTCCTTGAAATTATCTCCCCCTCTTCTTCGGGTGGTGCGACGCTTTTTTTTTTTCCAATCTAAAAGATTTTTTATGTGCGGTATTTAATACATCACCTTTCAGCTTAATTATCTAAATCCATGATATTGGTCCATTATAATTATTTACTTTAGCCCATTTTTTTTTAATCATTCAAGTTATACTGGCTCAAAACTATTCATAACTCATTTTCTATATATAAAAAAATCTTTATCAATTAATCAATAGGCTTGGTTAGACTATAGTATGATGAGGCCTAATAGACTGAAACGTGTCTATAGTTGTCCTTTACCCTCAACAATGAGATTTCCTTTCCTCCAAACATGTAAATTAACTTTGAGAAATTAATTCTTAATTTTTGAAATTATCCCCCTTCTTTGAGAGTTGCTAACAACTGTCACTAGTATTTTGTTTTCTTTCTCCAAATATCTAGGGCACCACCTTGAAGAATTTGGGTCAAACGAATCAACCCCAGCACTTATTTTTCTAAGTCTCGTGTTTATTGTCAGTTTCTTTTGCCAAACCACTAAGTTACAGGGGCATAAAGACACCAATATTGTTTGTCAAGTGGTGGGGAGGACAGAGACACAAACACACACACACACACACACACACACACATACACACACACACACACACACACACACACACACATATATATATATATATATATATATTATTTTGTTTAAAAGAGTTCCAACACTGTCTGTTTTTTATGTTTTATTTATATTCCTGCAGAACTAATGTGGGGTATAGAATATGGAATATACAATATATAATATAATATA
>NC_068994.1:31161291-31163487 GCF_001194135.2 Octopus bimaculoides
GTGAAGCACTTGCCACAAATACTACAATGGAATGGTTTCTCTCCTGTTTGTATTTTGATAAAAGACTAAAGGTGACGCTTTAGATACAAATAAATAAAGGTGACACTTTAGATACAAATAATTACAGAGGTATCAAGTTGTTGGATCAGGTAATGAAAGTCACAGAGAGGGTCATAGCCCAACTAATTAGAGAGAGAGTCAGTTTAGATGAGATGCAGTTTGGGTTTGTGCCAGGGAAAAGCACCACTAATTTCTGGTAAGACAGCTGCAGGACAAAAACCTAGCCAAAGATAAACCTCTGTACCTGGCTTTCGTTGACATGGAGAAAGCCTTTGACAAGGTCCCTAGCTCCCTTATCTGGTGGTCAATGAGGAAACTAGGGATAGATGAATGGTTAGTGTGAGCTGTGCAAACCATGTCCAGAGACGTTGTCAGTAAGGTGAGGGTTGGCAATGAGTACAGTGAAGAATTCCGGGTAGAGGTAGGAGTCCACGAAGGTTCAGTCTTCAGTCCCCTCCTATTTATCATAGTCCTTCAGACAATAACACAGGAATTCAAGACAGGATGCCCCTGGGAGCTCCTCTATGCTGATGACCTTGCCCTAATTGCTGAGTCACTATCAGAACTAGAGGAGAAGTTTCAGGTGTGGAAGCAAGGACTAGAATCGAAGGGCCTTAGAGTGAACTTAGCTAAAACCAAAGTCCTAATAAGTAGGAAGGTAGACAATAATATTAAAGATAAAAATAGATATAAATTTATTCAAATAGATATAGATAATTATTATTATTCTATTAATGAGATTGTACTTAATAAGGCCCTAATTTATGCAGTGAAGAAGGTAGGTATGACGTATGATGGAGTTAATGTAGTTAAAATGGCTAGGAAATCGTTGATTAAATATGATAATAAATTGTGGGCTAGGAAGAATACTAGGGACTATTTTGATATACCAATGTGGGCACCCGATTCTGCACAGGTAACTGATTTAGTAGGTATCTGTTTATTATCGGAACTTCAATTGGAAAACTTAAAATTGTGGGGGTTATATAGGGATGACCTTTTATTACTAACTAAGAATTGCACCAATAGAACACTAGAATTATATAAGAAGAAACTATATAGTTTTTTTTTTAAGAAATGGATTAACGATTACTATATATAATGAGAACTATAATGTTAATTATTTAGATGCTAATTTTAATTTAATAACAGGTAAAACCCGATCTTTCCATAAAATTAATGAAAACATTAGATATATTAATGCTAATAGTAATTATCCACCCTCAATTAAGAAATCGTTAACATATAATATAGGTAAGAGAATATCGTTACTTTCTTCTAATTTTGAGATTTTCGAAAAACATGAAGCCCTTCATGAGGGGGATATAGTAATAATATTAAATTCTTTAATAATTCGAAATATAATTATAATATCAAAGATTATAATATTAATATGATCCATTTATTTTCTATAATAATAAATATAACATTAAGAATTATGATAATGTTTACTTAGGTAATAAAGGTAAGAATAATTGGTATTATGATAATAAAAAACATAAACATAATTATAATGGACAAAATAATAAGATTAAATTTAATTCATTTAATGATGATAATAAATTTAATAATATTAATAATAAATATAATAATATCAATAATAAGAACAAAATTTGGCTAATTGTTCTTTACGGCGTTCAAGTTAAAACAAACGTCATTAAAGAGATTTTAAATATAATTGATATATTCCTTAGAGATAACAAAAAAAATAATATTTTTCTAGTAATAATTTGGGAGTTTGTTATTCTACTACTAATAATGTTGGTAACATTATTTCTTTCAATATATTTAAGTTAAATAAGTTTTACAAATATAAATTAAATACTTATTCTAATAATAATAATAAGGACCAGGATATAATTAATTGTACATGTAGAGATAAGACCAAATGTAAATTTAATAATAAATGTGATTTGAAGGATGTGGTCTATAAATGTATAGAGACTTTAATTGATGGGAATAAATTTAATGGTTATAATTTAAATAAGATTTATAATAGGATCGACTTCTCATAAAATTAAATTACGTGTGGCTCAACACATAAATTCAACACATATTAACGCAAAACATCCGGACAGTTGGGTGGTACAAAAATGGGACAACAAAACATCCAGATAGATGATACAAAGAAGACAA
>NC_068994.1:31164729-31168429 GCF_001194135.2 Octopus bimaculoides
ATTAAAATGACAGATCTATCGGACTTTCAAAGAAGTCAAATTATTAGTGCTCGTATGGCAGGTGCTAGCGTAACGAAAACAGTCGAAATGTTTGGTGTATCAAGAAGTACTGTCCTGTAAGCAATGACAGCTTTTGAGAAAGAGTGAAAAATCTCCTTGTCGAAACAAAACTCCGGAAGAAAACCAAAACTTTCAGATAGGGACCGTCGGACTCTTACGCGAATTGTTAGAAAGAATCACAAAAGTACAGCTCCCAAAAATTACTGCAAAGCTTAATTATCACCTCGAGAACCCAGTTTCCACAAAAACTGTTCGCCGGGAGCTGCACAAAGCCGGATTTCACGGAAGGGCTGTAATCAGAAAACCACTACTTTCAAAAACAAACGTTGCAAAGCTTTTAGAGTGGAGTAAAAACCTACAGAATTGGTCCCTAGAGCAGTGGAAGAATGTTATTTTCTCGGACGAATCATCCTTTACCTTATTTCCGACTACCTGCCGAGTATACCTGTGGAGACAGCCAAAATAAGCATTTGACCCAGACTGCCTTCTTCCAACTGTTAAACATGGAGAAGGATCTGTGATGATCTGGCTGGGGTCTATATCTCGGAAATCCGCCGACCCAGTGGTTTCCCTTCATGGAAGAATTAATAGTCAAGACTATTTAAGCATTTTATCTGATCAAATTCATCCTACGATTGCGGAACTGTTTCCGGAGGGAAATGCAATCTTTCAGGATGATAACGCACCAGTTCACACAGCTAAAGTTGTTATTGAATGGCACGAGGAGCATTCTAGTGAAATTGAACATCTTATCTGGCCACCACAGTCCTTAGATCTCAATATTATTGAACATTTATGGTGCATTTAGGAAAACAAGGAGTTCATATCCTCCACCATCATCACTACAAGAACTGGAAAATGTTTTAGCTGAAGAATGGACAAAAATTCCGTTGGAAACAATTCAAACTTTGTACGAGTCCATACCTCGTAGAATTCAAGCTGTAATTACTGCCAAAGGCGGTCCTACCCCGTATTAAAATTAATTTGTTTGAAATTTTAAGGTGTTTCCATTATTTCGTCCAACCCCTGTATATAGTATGTTTGTCATGCAGAGCGTGAAATCAATTGGTATTGAAATATACATCAATTACTGATGTATCCAATGCAAAGTTGAACCTATTTCTCATATGTTCGTTGCATTGCTCGTATGTATTTTTATCGTGAGATTTTATGGTGATTTTTGGAGCATTGGCTCTGGTATTATATATCCTATTGTATCTTAATTTACCTTTTATATGTGTGTGTGTGTGTGTGGAGAGAGAGAGGGGGAGGGAGGGAGAGAGAGAGAGTGCGCGCACGCGTCCCTTTCGGATTTATGATTTACTGATGATCCATCTCGCTCCCCGGCCAGAGTGTATTGCAAAGTGGTTTGGTTTGTGTTAAATAGCTGTCTGACAGGCCGCGCTTCTACATATTTACGAAAACCACTTAGTCTCTCGGAAATATGGAACGATATGACCTCGGATATTCTACTATGAATATTCCTACACCATCTAACGAGCTGTACACAAGAAAGGTGCTGGATAAAATGATAGACCTAATAAAAAACCTGGGCACCAAACCGTTAATCTGTTAATCGTTAATTAACGAAGCTAACATTTCCGTTAACGATTTAACTTTTAAGTTAACTTTGGAAATCATTATCGGACTAATTAACAGCCGTTACATTCGTTGACCCAAGTTGCTGCGACGATTTTTAGACTCAAGGACTTGGAAGTCCAAGGGCTTCGGCTACTGCAGCCCCTTGGTCGACACACTTTTGGCAGGCATCGACAAAAGGTTTAGGACCCTCTTGGAGGATGAGGAATGTCAGCTGGCTGCTGCCTTCTACTCCAGGTTTCGCCTCATCTGGTTGGATAAGTATGACAACAGTAAGGTCGCTAAGGTGAGGAAAAGCATGGTGTGTAAGGTCGAAGAGGCCATGAGGCAGCAATCTGACGAAGTGATCAGCAACAGTGGAGGCAGCAACAACGAAGAGGAGAGGATGACTGCTTCAGTGGTGTCACCCAACCAAAAGAGAGCAGCAGGAGTTACAGGTCACTTAAGGACAAGGTCCAGAATTTGGTCACAACCTGGCTGGAGACCAACTCCAAGGACTTGCTAACAGATGCTGCTCTCTTAGGTGAGCAAGTGTTGGTGGACTTGTTCATCAAGTTCAGCCTTCAGTGCTGCAGTGGAGCATTTGTTCTCTATGGGCAAGGAATCTTGAGGGCCAAGAGATTATCCCTGTCTGATGAAAATTTTGTGTTTTTAGAGCAAAAATTTTTTTTTTCTATAGTAAAACTTAACGTTAACGGTTTATCGATAACTTCCGTTGGAATTTTAAAGAATTAACTGAATGTGTGTGTGTGTGTGTGTATGTGTGTGTGTGCGCGCGCGTGCATGTGTATCCTTGTCTGTGTTAGATAGATAGATAGATAGATAGATAGATAGATAGATAGATAGATAGATAGATAGATAGATAGATAGATAGGTGTGTGTGTGTTTGCGTTAATCGTTAGTCTTGAATATATTTTACCAAGGACGTCGAATAACACAAAAAGCGCTCGTTGCTTTGAAAGGCTGATCCGCTCCCTTGTGTAGAATCTAATAGAGTTATTTCCCTTGACTACTTTTTTCTTAGACATTAGATACTCAACGAGGGAGTTTTCATTTGCTAATGCATCAATAATCGTAGTTGATAGAAGTTTCTGAAGTCACTGTATTACAAATATGAAACCTTCTGGTATTTTTACTAAGTGTGCAGAACGCTGCCCTGAAATATTTTCTGCTCATGCATATTGTTGATTTTTCTACGAGCCAATCAGCGCACATCGGTCAGCTCTTCTGTAACTGTTATCTTTTCTGTCTCCCTCCCCCACCTCTCTCTTCTCGTTCAATTTTATCGTATTTACTTTCCTTTCCGAGGAAGTCTCAATCTCAAACACCCATACCCCACCTCTCTCTCTCTCTCTCTCTCTCTCTGATATACGCAAACCGGAGCGCGTGCGCGCACACGCATACACACACACACACACACACCTCTCATTCATACCTTTACTTTCTTATTACCTCCTCCACTCTTACACCCATACTTTCAATTCCTCACTTTTATTTATCTTGCTTTTTTCGCATCATCATTTTGTTGTTCTTATTTACATCAGACTCTGAATTTCAGGAAACGAATCCAAAATGGACAGAGTGCTTTTTGAATAATTAAGAAATACATCATTACTCGCACAAAATCTAGGGGGAAAAAATAAAATTTCTCTATATTATATCTCGTTATGATAAATAAATAAAATTTCGTAATTATTCATAAGCATCAAATGATACAACATCCAGCGATTGTTTTGTTTTCGGTTTAAGAATTAACAGCTACCAAAGCGGTAATTCTCATCAGTGGACACCGGTCGGCGCATCTCTTCCTTATTGCCACACGGAAGCCTTCCCTTTCCATCTCTTTCTCTCTCTCTCTCCTTTCTTCTTTTCATTACTCCTCTCCCTTCCTCTCAGTTATAGTAACTACGTCTTGGCAAGTCTTAACACAGCCACATCAAAGCAAATGTGTGTGCATCTGTTAAGATGCCAGTAAAACAAACAGCGACACTGCCGGCATAAACTAATAATAATAGTAATAAAAATAACTTATTTTGTGATA
>NC_068994.1:31168680-31170805 GCF_001194135.2 Octopus bimaculoides
ATATATATATATATATATACAAACACACATACAGTAATGTATGTTTTGTATAGAAAAGAATTACATACATTGTAACGTTGATAAACCTGTTGATTTTTATTATTTGTTTCTTTGTGCGTCTCTTATCTCGTATCAAAAGCATGAATTCATATTAAATAAAAGAAAACACGCACATACATACACATGTTATGGGTTTACCATATTTGGACATTAAAACAAGTAGACAACCCTGAGAAACTTTACATTTTGTGAATGGAGTTATCAGGTTTTGATGTAATGATTGGTTCCTCTCCCCAGGCCACAAATCTTTCTATTTTTCAAAAGGTTTAGGTGAAGACGAATATTAGAATGTTATGAGGTTCATGCTCTTCTTTTATTAGTGTATTAGCTGGATAAATGAACTGAACTTGCCTCGTAAGAAAACAGATATTAGAACGTATTTATATTGCGTTGACGATAGTCAATTAATAATTTAGTGCTAATTACTTCCAGATATCTACTTCGGGAATAGAAAAGTAACGTGTGTGCATATTTCCATATATAGGTATATACATATATATTTGCGCGCGCGCGCACACACACACGTACACATACACACACATATGACGATATATATATATATATATATATATATAATTTAATATCCATGCTCGCACAGGTTGGACCGTGCGGTAGGATCCGAAAAAGGCAAGGATATGTAGAAGTGTTGGAAGGAGAATGGTTCGCAAGATCGGCGGTGGTATTAGTAGAGGAAGCCAAATAAAAAGGTAGATCGGTAAAAACTGCAAAAATATGAAGGTTAGGGACATCTCGGTCAACTTGGAGGAGGGGAAGTAATTCACAGTGACAGGTGGACAACGGTAGTAGATAAAGGTGAGAGTAGTGATGTTGGCGAACGAGATGGCTCAGAGACAGCATGTAGTTAAAGTGTATTGGATAGAGGTATGATGAGTCTAAAGCACCTTCCTATATGTATGTAGGCCTACTGAAGAACAAGTGAGCTGAGTGATGAGGGTGGAGTGATCAATACAGGCGGCAGAGATATGAGAGAGGTACCTCTATGAATTATAAGATGGACAATAAGTGGGATTGAGCAATATGTCGATGGAGTTGAATGAAGGATGTATAATGAGAACAGCAAATGTAAGACTAGCAGGGTAGAAATGTTGATTTTAAATTTTGGCACAAGGCCAGCAATTTCGGGGACGGTGTTAAGTTGATTGAATCGACCTCAATGTTCAATTGGTACCTATTTTATTGACTATGAAAAGATGAAAGGCAAAGTCATCTTTGGCAGTATTTAAACGAAGAATGTGAAGAGGGATAAAATGCTCCTAAACATTAAACTCGACATGCTAACAATTCTGCCAGCTTGCCACCTTTAGCAGCTTCTAGACTCAACCCATGAGTTAGAGTACATGTGATGGATGGAGAAGTCTTCTTCAGAATTTTGTATTGGCAATCATCTTCAGGTCAGTTACCACTACATTCTTCCAAGTCTTCCTTGGTCTCCTTCTTCCACAGGTTTCGCATTTTTATGCGGTAGTCATCTTCCATGCACATGTCCATGCAAGAACAGTCTTCTCTCTTGCACATTACAACAAATTCTTTTTATAACCAATTTTTCTTTCCATTATTTTGTACTATGGCGTTCATGCACTCTAACATTACACATCTATCAAAGCAGGCTTGCTTCTTTTCTTTCTTTCCTTCACAAGCCTTCTGTGTTTAAGGCACTTGCCTCACTACCATGCAGCAAAGCAGTTCTAAACACAAGTGTCGTACAATCTATCCTTCATTCTGACTTTAAATACTTTCATCTTCAGAGAATGTAATAGCTTCCTGAACTTCCTACAACATGTTCTTACCCTGTCTACTTTACTTTCTGAACAACCTTCTCCCCTACTAATTATATGATCTTGGTAACAGAAACTATTGACCACTTCTAGTTTACCCAAATTTTAAATTTATCTAGTTTAAAATAATTTAACTTCTTTATGTATCATGATTATGTAATTTAGCAATTTAACAGTCTACCGGTTATTCTTTACAACACATGTCTATGTTCAAATTGTCCTTGCACGGGGGCCATCCGGACTCCCATCTTCACCATGAACAGGAATTA
>NC_068994.1:31171023-31171492 GCF_001194135.2 Octopus bimaculoides
CCCTCACCCCCAACCCACACCCCAACATCACCACACCACCACACCACAACACAACATACCACATATCACCACACCACACCATCACAACACACACACACCATCACCACACCACCACAACACATCGCACCACCCTGCACATACTAGCATTGACCACTTCTCAGCACCCATACCACACCACCACACCATACCACATCACACCACCCTGCACACACTAGCACTGACCACTTCCTAGCACCCACACCATCATCCACACCACCTCTATCCAGCCATTACCATGATTGACCACTAGCCACTAAAGCTTTTTTTAATTCTCTCTCTGTATATTTTCTTGTGTTCCTTTCTGTTGAAGAGCATAGGCTCGAAACGCAAAAGAATTTCTCACCTTTGCGAGCATTAAACTAAAGCACCTGTTTGTCGTTTACATACCTGTCTTCATCTTTTGGGTTTTTTTGTAAATTCCAACCATACA
>NC_068994.1:31172309-31175122 GCF_001194135.2 Octopus bimaculoides
TATATATATATATATATATATATGGGTCAGCATTAGAAAGGGCATGCAGCAGCAGAAACCATGCCAAAATGGACAGGGAGCCTGAACAGCCCTTCAGCTGGTCAGCTCCTGTCAAACTGTCCAACCCATACTAGGTTGAGAAAAGGACATTTGATGATGATGATAATGATGATGATGATGATATATAAATATACATACACGCATACATACATATATATATAATACACACACACACACACATACATACATGTGTAGTGAATAAACTGTTGTCTAAGTTACGCAAAAATGATTATAACACTGACATCTCATTTTAACAGATATGTTTGCCAAAATTAAATTAAAATATCTAGAAATACAGAAGAGTAAATTTATTCAATAAAATCGCCATTGGCTTCAACCACAGCTTTCAGACAACTTCGGAATCTCCTGCTGCTCTTCTGGTCAGTCTCCTTGTTTAAGTTGGTGAATGCTGCCATAATCCTTGCCTTCAGTTTATTTTGGGTGTTACAAGAAGTTTTGTTGATCTCTTGCTCAACTACACCCCACACATAATAATCAAGGGAGTTGTACTCTGGGGAGTTAGGTGGCCAGATGTTTTGGGTGATGTGATCACAGAAATTGCCTGACAGCCATGACTGGGCTCTCCTGCTTGTGTGACATGGTGCAGAGTCCTGTTGCCAGACATAGCATCTTCCAGCAGCCAGCTTCTTGACCCAGAGCAGCACTACCTCATCCAGGCACTTGATGTAGGCCTTTATGTTAAGTTTGAGGCTGTGCGAAGACATAATGTCACCATCACTAGTGATCACTCCAAACACCATGATGTTGACTGGATGTTTGGTTTTTATCATTCTCGGTACATGTTTTGGGAATACGGTAAGCCAACAGTTATTCTATGTGTTCACCAATTGATCCTGGCAGAACTTTTTCTCATCTGAAAAAAAAACAAAGCATGTTCAGTTGGAGGGGATGCTTGAATTTGTTCAAAAGCTTCACAGCACAGTCTTTGTGTGTGTGTGTTTGTGTGCATGTGTCTTTATGTGTGTGTATGTGTATTTATGTGTGTGTGTATATATATATATATATATATATATAAGATGCACCCGGTGTAAGCTTTGGGCACATAAAAGGTGCAGCAATATCAGAGGTATTGTGAGGGGGAAGAACAGCAGAATAGTGAAATAATGTTACAGTAACCAGGAGAAAAATGGAAGAGGATGAGAGGAGGAGGGAGAGATAGATGATATGTTGTTGTGTAGAATATAAGAGAATGGAGAGAGAAAGATGTACCTTCATAAAGGTAAGGTAATTTGATGCCTCAGAAGGATGAGCAATGTCAAACATGTGGAGAGGACAGCACAGAATGAAAGATAAACAAGTGAAATGATTCTGAGCAGTAAAAGGACAAGTGATATCAGGGAAAAGCTGATGAAGTATGCAGTTCTACTCACCCTAAATTTCAGCAACAAAATAATCAGTGGTGGAAATGTCATGAGGAGGAAATTGGGGTGGATGCCCCAGTTGTGCAACTATATACACAATGTGTTTCCAGAATCTAAGCTTTGTCAATGTGGGTGTATCTTCTCATGAACCACATATCATCTGCACCCTGGTCCTTTGTCATCTCCTCTGTGAGGTTCAAGGTCCTGAGATCATCTTTCACCACTTTTCCCATGTCATCCTGAGTCTCCTTCTTCTCCAGGCTCCACCCACATTAAGTAGTTAGTATTTCTTTATACAGCTGTTTTCATCCATACTCATCACTTGTCCATACCAGTGCAGTCTTCTTTTTTGCACACTACATTTGATTCCACTTATGCCCATTTTTTCTCTCAGTGCTCTTGTACTTTGTCATTCATGCACACTTGCACTGCACATTTCTTTCCCAGCTTCTTAAATCCTCAGTATTCAATGCCTATGTCACACTATCATGCAGTATTGCAATTCTAATACAAGCATCATACAATCCTCACTTCATTCTGAGAGAAAAGACCTTTGTTGCCACCAGTTGTAGAAGTTCCCTGAACTCTTTCCAATCTGGTCTTGCTCTGACTGCTATACTTTCAGTACAACCATCTCCCTTGCTAATTACATCTTTTGTGTAACAAAGTTATCAACTATTTCTAGTGAACCAGCTGTACACACAAGACAAATAACTTCCAGTGTGCTTTTAGTACATACAGCTTCAGTGCATCTTTCACATATGAAGCTTACATTCTCAGGTAGTAATCCTGTTCTCTTGTTACATCACTTGTATGTCTATAGCTTACATTGGGTAGAGTATATGGAGTTTATACCTACTCCTTCTTTGCCTATCAAGCAATGCCATTTCTCTGAAGACATTAGAGTCTTGTCATCTTTCCTGGTAAGATATCAGAGTCTTGTCATCTTTCCTGGTAAGTTACCTTAAGACCTCTCAATTGTAGGTTTAGCTTCCAAGCCTGAAATTTTCTGTCTAATTCCCCTATAGATTCAGCTACAAGTTCCTTACTATAATAATAATAATGATAATGGTGATGGTGGTGGTGGCTGTGGTGGTGGTGGTGGCTGTGGTGGTGGTGGTGATGATGATGATGATGATGATGATGATGATTATTATTATTTTATGTTTGACTTTTATTTTGCATTTGTACAAGTTGGATCCAAGTCTCACCCAGAGACCTCAAGAGACAACAAGTTAGAAGTTCATGTAGGTGTTATGCCTAGGGTACCATATATTTGGATTTGTACATAGTGTTGTTCTAGAGAATGTTTAAGAAACCATAAGAAAAGTATGTTTTAAAATTTGAGGTCACATAGACAGTATTTTACGT
>NC_068994.1:31177035-31182800 GCF_001194135.2 Octopus bimaculoides
TTTTAGTATTGATCTAACTCTTTCTTTATTTTTTCTTTCATTTGTGTATGTTGTATCCTATCTAGTTCATTGACTCCTAAATACTTGTATGGTTGGCTTTCGTCTAGTTCTCTTATTTCATTGGCTTTATCTAGTGTTATATTGCTACTTTTAACTAATTTTCCTCTTTTCAGGGTTGCTTTGGCACATTTTTCTAATCCGAATTTCATATCTACTTCCTTGGTAAAGCCATGTACTGTCTGTAGTAATGTTTCTAGCTCTCTGTCGTTTTTAGCATATTTAGCATATTTATTATTATTATTATTATTATTATTATTATTATTATTATTATTTTTATTATTATTATAATTTTTATTCTATCCACCATTCCCTAATAACCTCTTGTGCTACAGTCAATAGTTAATAATGAGCAAATACATAATAGAGGAAACTTACCCAACATGTCATACAGTGGGACTGAATCTAAAATCATGTGGTTGTGAAGTATATTTTTTAACTGCACATGTTTGTGCCCACATGTGTGTGTGTGTGTGAGTGTGTTTACATACACTCCATGTTGTTGTTTCAGCCATTAACCTGTGTTGTTAGTTTTGAATGTTGAAATTAAATTAAGACCAACTTTCAACTTTCCCTATTTCAGGATGAAATGGAGAAAACATTAAAGGAGAAAACATTCCAATGTCAGGTGTGTGATGAAACTTTTCCTGAATACAGAGATCTTGAGAAACACGTTTCAGTTCATACTGAGGTAAAGCCATTCCGATGTGAGGTCTGTGGCCGAATTTTTGACCGTAGTTCTCATCTTCGGAATCATGTAAAGACTCATGTTAACAAAGAATCATTCCAGTGTGATATCTGCAACAAAACGTTTGCCTGCAGTTCTTGGTTGCAGAGGCATACGAGGAGTCACACAGGAGAGAAACCATTCCAGTGTGAGATTTGTGGTAAAAAATTTTCAAACAGCTCCCACCTACAGCGTCACATCAGAATACACACAGGTGAGAGACCATTCCAATGTGAGATTTGCAGCAAAAATTTCTCAGACACTTCACACTTACAGAGGCATATGAAGACGCATACTGATGTGAAGCCTTTCCAATGTGAGTTCTGTGGCAAACACTTTGCTGCCTCTGCCACTCTGAACATTCATGTCAAAAGACACATTGGGGGGAAACCATTTCAGTGTAACATTTGTGGCAAACATTTTGGACGTAACTTCCATTTGAAACGACACAAAGCCATTCACACAGACAAAATTTCCACAAACTGCGAAATATGTGGGAAACACTTCTTGTATAGCTCCAATCTTCAGGAACACATGAGGACTCATTTTAATGAAAAACCTTTTCCATATGAAACATGGTAAAACTCCCACAAAATCTCCCTCTTGACCAGTATGAAATTGACCATAACATATATTCTAACAATGAGAGTCATTGTTAAAATGTGTGTTTTTTTTTATTTACTTCAGTGAGGGAGACATCTTCAAGTTCTGACAAAAAGAAATCCAACCCTCATAACAGAAATAAAGCAAAATAAATTAGGTTCAGCTCCACTTGGAACTAGAATTTCAGTGTTTCATCTGCCCTATGTATCTGTAAATATATATTAAAATGTTATAAAGACATCCTATTTGTAACGAGCCTGTCTTTAACTAAGGATTTATGAAGATTCTGAACAAATAACAGACACAAAATCTTTTAATCTTTAGGGTAAAGGTTATTATGTAGTTTTGTATTTGATATTCTTGCTTTTGATCAACTTCCTGTATGTGTTTGTCAGGCAGGAGACACACACAAGACTATCATCAAGGTTGGGATAGGACTTAGCATGACAATCACACAAGAGCTCTCTTAATATTTGATTTTTTTTAATTCATAAATCTGGGATAAGAGGCACTAACTTGTAAAATAAATAAATAAATTATATACAATAAAGTGAAATGAAATAAATAGTATCAACACTTCTGATTGTAAAACTGAAATTCTTAATGTAAACTACAACTGGAAATTGTTTTTCATCTGTTGCAAATCTTGAATGACCTCAAATTAAAAATTCACACCTTTCTAAGTTTGCCATGTTACTGAATTTTTTCAAGTTTCTTTTTGCACCACATATTCTCTGTTTTCTTCTTGGTTTTTCTTTTGTTTTCACTATGTAAGTATAGGTTGGGTAGGTATACATTTTCAGATAATTGCTTGTGAATCATTTATTTTATGTTAAATTATTTTCTGCTACTAAATTTTCTTTACAACGCCACCAACTGAAACAGACAGTGTAAAAGACATCATTTTATGATTAAAACTAGACAAGTTATAATCAAGGACAAAATGCCTGATGAACCCATAGAATTATTTCCTCCTGGATAGGTTTCCAGTGTATGGCAGCGTATGATTTGACATATAGAACCACTTAAACCTTGTAGTATTGAATGTACCACACAGATAATAAAATACCTACAGTTGATCTAAAAATAAAACTCTGAGTATACTGTCCAATGCCACGGCCACTCAGCAAGTTAGGTTTTTCAATTAAGAAATTATTAATGGTTAATTTTAAACCCATTTGATTGTTTTGCAAAGCAGTTTGTTTGATAAAGTAGGATGCTTTCTCTTTACATTTGCTGCACAAACATTTTACTCCTACAATAAGCAGTACATTAATATTTATTTATTTAGGTACATTAATATTTATTTATTTAGGTGATGTTTTAGTGTGGATGTAAGCATATTGTTTGAAGTTAGGCACTATTAAGTTGTTTCAGAGAAGATGATGTGGTGCCATGCTGGGGCACCACCTCAGAGAATATTTTAGTCAAATGAGTCAACCTCAGTACTTCTTGTTTTAAAGCCTGGTACTTATTCTATCTGTCTCTTTGATAAATTGCTAAATTACAAGGACATAACACACCAGCATTGGTTGTAAAGCTGTGGTAGGGGACAAAGACACAGACACACACACATATATATATATATATATATATATATATATATATATATATATATATATGATGGGCTTCTTTCAGTTTCCATCTACCAAATCCACTCACAAGGCTTTGGTTGGCCCAAGGCTATAGTAGAAGACACTTTCCCAATGTGTCTTGCAATGGGACTGAACTCAGAACCATGTGGTTGGGAAGCAAGCTTGTTACCACACAGCTCTGCCTGTACCTATAGCTTTTTACCACATGTCCATGCCTGTACCTATATGAATATATAATTTTAAATGAAATGTCCATCAAGATGTTACTTTAGTTGTGCGTTAACCAATTTTGACATTAATTTCAGCAGCATTCCACTTTTTGATACCTACTTAACAAACGTTTCCCCTACCCAACTGTCCATTTTTTTTCTGCTTTAAAATACCTAGCTTAAAGGAAAAGGTTTACTCAACCCATACCCATTGCAGGGCCCTTCCAGACGCATGAGATGAACATGGCTGATGTTGTTCTTGAACATCTGTAAGTTGATCGATATTAAAAAAAACATGAGCAATGACAGAATACCATGTGATGTTCTGGGTTAGAAGAAATATGTAAAGATGTCTTGTAGTTCAAGTGTTTGTTTTTTGCTTACATGACTTTTTCGTTAATTTGTGGCTGGGAAAATGTTTGTAAAAGTTGATTGTCTTGTTGTGCTGATGGAGTTGATGTTGGTGCTGATGATTTTGCTGTTTGATTTTGTAATGGATTTTATATTTTATCATCATATCTTATCACCTTCAGTTGGGGTGGACCTCTGTTTATGTTTGATTCTTCCTCTTACTCCTGACAAAGGCCTTTTGAGGTGACTTCAACATGCCTTCATCTCCTGATGAGGCCTGAGTCAGAAGAAAGAGACAAATGTTGTGTTTGTTTTAGTGTCTTCACCAACTCTATGAGGGAGGGATACTTTCTCTGGAGTTAGTAGCAATGGTGGAAATCGTTGTGCTTTCTCCACTGGGGCAGAAACCTTTGAGGGGAATTGAATTTTCACACATGAAATATTTGGGCTTTTGCTCTCTATTAACATTGACGTCTGCTCGCATTCTCCGAAACTGAAAAATCGGGAATGCTAGTGAATTCTTCAGGCACAACCAGTATCTGGAATTCCATACGAATTCCAGTCTTGTTGAGTTTAATGGGGGTGGGCATCCTCTCCACAATCTCACCATACCCCTCCAAAATGACTAAAACTCTTGCCAGATTTCTATGAGCCGGCACATGCTTGACATGAATTCAAGTCAACCTCATACCCACATAATGGGGAATCCTTATAAAGGACTGGGAAGTGCATGCCATTGTTGTCATTCTTCTGGTTTCTTGTCCGTTGATGCATTTAGCAGCTACCGTCCCATAATGTTTCCCTTTATATATGTGTAACACTGAGGGCCACACACCTTCAAAGAATTTTTCAGTTTCTACTGGAATAGGAAAGTTAAGTTTTTCTTGGGAGAAACACACTTATAGATTATTGTTTGCCATTCAGAGTTTGTTTTTTTCACTCCTCACTGACATAACTTCAGAGCTTTACCTTGATGACTGTTGTAAAGGATGTTAGCTCTAGAGTCCTGGATGGCTGTTTTGGACTATACATTATTGTTTTTCAGTATTCCGAGTTTCACTCATTTTAGGGCTATCCAGGTTTGTAGGGTGAGAGAGTTTGTTATTTTGTTTGTGTATATGAGACTATATGTGTATGTGTGCATGTATGCATGCATGTATCTGTGTTTTATTCATTTTGAAGGCATTTGAGAATTTGGTGTTAGAGATTAGGAGAACTAACCTTGTACTTATTAAAAGTGCAGTGTTACTTGCAGTTAGGAGAAAAGTCTCTCCTTAATGTGGTAAAATAAACTTTGTTATTGTCTAAAGGGCTCTTGCATATAGTATGCTAAAGCAAGTTACATTTCTTTTCCTCTTTTTAATATTACTCTTTTTTCCTTGTGTGATAATAAGTTTTACAGGAGATATATCCAAGTTATTCTTTGTGGATTTGTTTGAAGATGTGTTGCTAGAATATTCACTTTTAGATATGTTAGAATGGATTATATTATTACTTACTTTACCATCTAAGTTGGATTTTTTTTTAATGTTAGTATTACATGTCTTGTAGCTGTTTGATTTAACATTCTTGTATATCTTTTATTTTAATACAGTTTTTAACTCCATGTTTAGTTGCATGTTCGCTATCTGGAGATTTATAATTTTCTTTCTTATTTTTTTATAAGTTTCCTGACTATATGGAAAATTATTTGTTTTGTTTTTTGGTAACATCAGGATTCTATTATATTTATTCGTAGATCTATATTGTTAGTTACATTGGCATTTTTTAAACAATTATATTAAATGCGATTATACTAATATTATCACTTATTCATGTATTTGTAACTAGCAGGGATACCCGGTGTTGCCCGTGTTACATGCAATTGAAGAATGAGACTTTTCTGTTATATTTTCTGTAAGGAACTGGAATACATATGATTCGAATTTCATCAAAATTGCACATGAGGGTTCTTTCCCTCTTTACACACCCTATAAAAATTCTAATCATGAGACATGTATCCCATACTATTGATCTTTATGCGCATATTCCAAAATTTCAGTCTTCTGGAATCTATGAAAAGGATATTGCTCCCGAAAAATGGAACTCATGGAGCTCTAAAATGTAGGAATGAAGGCCCCTATTGGGGGTGGGTGTGTTGAATTGTTGGGAATGTTTTTAACTTGGGTCTTATAGTATGCTTGTATATATGTGAGAGTATAGTCTCACTTTAATAGTTTCAGT
>NC_068994.1:31184782-31187854 GCF_001194135.2 Octopus bimaculoides
CTGATAACCTGACTGGAAAACACGTTATAACTTATCCAAAAAGGAATTCTACTATCCGCCCAAGGCAACGATGAAATGCGTAAATTAAAACAATCAGTTTTATTATAAATACTAACCACGATCTAACAGCCTCCATTAACTTCTTTAATAGTTAACTTCATTTATAGAGTCATCATTTCTTGTTGCTTCGAGATCCATAGGATATTTCCTAGCAAAAATTCAAAATACTTGTAATTAGGAATAAAAATGTTAAAGGTATATCTGCGGCATACACTGAGTTCTTTGACCAAACTCATCTTTTTCCTTCGGCATAGATCATTAAATAATTTAAATTCGCTTGAAGACAAATACAAATCCGCTAATAAAGAGCTACAATTACCACCCATCGGAACCCCACTTAATTTGTATAAACACTTTCCCGACAAATGTAATTATATGTATTACTAACGATAAAGCTGATCATCTCCTTTAATCTGTTTTTATTAAAACATGTACAATCGTTTGGACTCGAATTCTGTCGCCCGCGCGAACACGCACACACATACAACACACATACACACACGCACGTACAACCCATTAGCTTTCTCTTTCCACTTCGATACACCAAGTTGACAAGACAACACGATCTCACAAAAATTACCGAGTAGTTTGTAGACAGAATTCGAGTCTAAAAGAAAGATTTTTTTTCTCCGTGTTTTTCTCTTTGTTTTCTCCGTATTCTTTCTGTTGAAGAGCGTAGCTCGAAACGTTAAAGACGTTCGATCATATAATAGTATAAATAATATATAAATATATGCATATACCCATACATATATGTACATACCTACATCCATATGCATACATACATGCATATATGGGTAGAGGACATCAAAAAAACGTTAAACACAATGAGAAACGAAAACAGAAAACGAACGTTTTTCGAACAACGAAAAAAAACAAACAGAGAAACGAGAAATGCAACATAAAGAGTATAACCCTTCGTCAGTTGTCCCTGTTCCATCTACTCTGCGTTTCGAAGGCAAGGACAATACGCGACTTCGTTGGGACAGTCCTTCCTTCAAAGCAAATTAAAGTTTGGAATTTTTTGCGGAGGGTGAAAGTATTAACAAGAACAGGACAGTGAGAACAAAACAGTAAAAACAAGACAGTAAGAACAAACGGTGAGGGCTGTTAAGCCAAGACGATAGAAAAATTATTATGAACGCTAGTTAGACGTGAAGAGACATGAAAAACACGTCTTCTCTATAGAAAATTTAATTTGCTTTGTGGGAAGGACTGTTCCAACGAAGTCGCGTATTGTCCTTGCCTTCGCAAAGCGGAATAGACAGAACAGGGACAACTGACGAAGGCTTATACACTTTATGTTGCATGTCTCGTTTCTCTGTTTTTTTCGTTGTTCGAAAAAAGTTCGTTTTCTGTTTCGTTTTTATGTTTTCGTTTCTCATTGTGTTTAACCTTTTTTTAATGTCCTGTACCCATATTTTCATGTATGTATACATATAGATGTAGGTATGTACATATATGTATGGATATATGCATATATTTTTATATTATATATATATATATAGGGAGAATTCACAAAAAAACAAATATATATATATACATATATATATATGTTTGGTAGTGAACATTTATATATTTTTTTCTCGAAGTCAAAAATGTAGTAAATATTACTCATTGTGCCCCATCACCCCTTACTGGAAACCAGAAAAGCAGACTTCCGGAAAAATTATTTATTTCGGCCGGATTCCACAGCAACAAAGTCTACCCGTCACACTTCTCAGCCCATCGTTACTGATTCGAGGTCCTGGATACATTCCAGGTCAGTGTCTGCAATCAATTCGTTGATGTAAGTGTGACGACGCTTTCCTCTGCTTACATCACCATGAAGTGGGTACCATAAGACTAATTTGGATGCTTCAACCTCAGGGTGGCGCACTCAGTGATCAGATAGTCGCGGCCATCTTTGCTTGATCTTCTTGCTAACTTTCGGCAGGTCTCCATAGAGACATTCATTTGTCATATGTTGCTGCCATTTCACATTTAGAACCATTCGTAGCATCCTTATGTAGCATCCATTTAGGCTGTTTGATAATATTTTTGGCAGTGTCCATGTTTCACTATTATATAATAACACAGATTCAATAGTTGCAATGAACAGCTTCATTTTGATTTGCCTGGGCAATTTGGAGTTCCAGACATTCTTTAGTTTGTAACAGGCTGTCCATGCTTGTGCCTTCCTGATCTTTATTTCTGCTTCCAAACTGCTCACCCGACCACCTAAGTACTTGAAGTCTTCAGCAAAATTCAATTTGGAACCGCTCAGAGCAAATAGTTCAGTATTACTTAATTGATTGAAAAATATGTGTTCCGTTTTCTTGACATTTGTGTGCAGTTCTATCTTAGCAGCTGATGGTTCTACTCTGCTGAGCAACTTTTGAGCTTGATCCATTAGATATAAGTGATGTGTCATCTGCGAAATCCAGGTCTGTGATGGTTACTGATGGTACTCTCCCGTAATTTTTGCCGATCTATGACGAAACCAAAGTCTTCGTCACTGTTGTCTATTAGATTATGCATTGCGTGATCCAATACAATTGCAAGCAGGTAAGTTGCAAGCTTATCTCCTTGTAGCACCTCAGCTAGTATTTGAAAGAATTCAGCACCCAGCTAGCATTTGAAAGAATTAAGAGTGCCAAGAATAGATTGAAGGAGGGAAAAACTGCTGGCCCTGATGAAATTCTACCTGGAGTTATCAAGGGGTACAGTCTGGATGAAATAATATTGGATTTTGCGAATAAGCTCTTGCAGAAGCAAAAAATGTCCAGATCAGTGGTCCGAAATTGACTTGATACCAATCCCAAAGTCAAGAAACTTTAGCAAAGAAACTAACTACAAAGGAATTGCACTGTCCAGTATCTCACTCAAAGTCATCAACCGAATGATCCTCAACAGGATTCAACCGATGCTTGGTAGTCATCTGAGACCAAATCAAAATGGATTTAGACCAGGGAGATCCACATCTCAGATCTTAGCCCTGAGGCGTATCATAGGAGTTAAGTCAAGACAGGT
>NC_068994.1:31188068-31192573 GCF_001194135.2 Octopus bimaculoides
AAAATTCACACACACACACACACACACACACACACTCATTTGAAACAACAACAACCACTAAAATTATATATTTTTCTTTTTCGTAATTTTCTGTCATTTTATCGTATTCTACATTCTGTAATTTGTATTAAAGGAAAAACAAAATCTTACCCTCTCTTCCCTCCTTCATTGTACTTTTCACAATGAAGTAAAAATCAAACACTGCAAGTGAATGTGTGAGAAAAAAAAAATTGAATTTTGAAAAGTGCATCTATAAAGCGGTATTTTCTGTCGTTTATTTAAACTTCCTCTGTTGATTCATCAAATACGATTACATGCAACAGATGGATTTTGAGATTTAAATTCGCTAATTTTCCGAGATTTTAATTCTTGTGCATGAGGGGGACCACCGAATTTAAAGTTCCCTGAGCACCCCATAGTTCTAATCCGACCCTGGCACTTACCGAAACACACTTAAAACCCGACATCGTAGATGCAGAAAAGTACATAGCAAAATATGGTGTATTGCGAAAACGACAAAAAAGACAGTTGTAATGGCGGAGTAGCAATGTACATCCGTGAAAATCTCACACTCCGAATCCTTTTGTCACGCTCAAACTCGGTTTGTGACACATTAATTGTACATATAAGACAACTCGATATAGTTATGTGTACTATTTATTACCCATCAGATGCTCCAAATCACACGAGCCTATTCGAAGACTGCCTTGCAAGAATAAGAGTCTTAACCAAGCTAGAACAACACAGAGTGCTTCTCATGAGAGACTTCAACTTGCCCAACGTAGGACGGCGTGAGGGCTTTCCCTCTCAGGAATGACGCGATGTGAGCAAAGTCAGGTGGAATCCCTGCTCAACCTCACCAGCAGGTTATACATGGAACAAGTAATACTCCAAATAAGCAGGGCAAACAATATACTGGATCTCTGCTGCACAAACAATATGGACATCATCCATAATGCGAAAGTGACACCGACGCTAGTCTCGGGTCACAAGATAATAGAGCTGACTGTGTATGGATCAAAGGAACCTACAGGCATGCAGCCTATGACAAGTACCCAAAATCTATCCATACTGGAAATCAATTGAGAAAGAGGTCATCAAACAGAATTGGCCCCAAAGCCTCTCTACACCTGACACCGACATGAGATTCAAAGACTAGTCCATAATGCAAGGCATATACTACAAGTTTGTCCCAGAGAAAAAGGTACTGCACATAAAAATAAGATTTCCAAGAAGAGAAAACTTCTTATGTGATGGCGGACGAAGATTGCAAACCGCCTCAACAGAGAACTCAATGGCAGTGAAAAATTCCGCCTGGAAACAGCATCGCTGGAGATTGAGAAACATCTGAAATTTTCCTATGAAAAGGAAAGATCAGACGAAGAAGACATGATTATAATAAATATAAAATCAAACCCTAAAGCTTTTCCTCTCCAATTCTATTTTTAGTTCGTTATGCTATGCGGTTTGTGCCTGATGACTGCTGAGATGTTACACATGTCATAATTCATTATTTGAGCATGTTCTCAGCACAAGGAATTATTAGTAGCACATAAATAACCTGTATTGTGTCTTTTAAATGACATTTAACTCTCACCATATGGAGTATATTTTTTGCTGATTTTACCATTACGGAAAATGAAGGTAGCAAGATTCTTTATAAAGATTCTCGCTAACTCCATTTTCCATTTCCCTCATTTACAAACACTGCGGAATTCCTGACGTAGCTCCAGTGACAATTATACCATAATCATAGATGACATCAGGTAGCTTAAATGGTGTGTTTTAATCGGCATACTACTAGACATATTCCCAAAATCCAAATATATATATATATTCTTTTATTCCTTCACTATTTTACTGGTTTCAACCAAAGGTTGGGATCATGCTGGAGCACCGTCTTTCAGTATTTTGGGGTTTCCTTTCTTAATTATTTTTGGGGAAGAAGCGAGTTGGACAGAGCTCCTCATTTTTGTACCAGCTACTGCATTGTGAGTTCATTTGGGATTTCAGATAGAAATTTGTTTGGGTGCTTTTCGAAGATTTCCACATCCACACCTCGCAAATCTCAGGTTGTCTGGAAGGATGTTAAACAGTAGTGGTCTCTGAGATCCAAGCTGTTGCACTATTGTATCCTTATCCGAGATGATGAAGACGAGATTTTTGGTATAATGCAGTGCCGTTCAGTTCGGTGTTTCGTATAGCTTTTAATTCTAGAGTTGGGAGCAAGACCTTCCAGGATCTTCTATATGTATATCACAGCATACCTTTCTCGCCTTCTCGCCTTCTCACCAAGGAGTAGAGCTTCAGTTCTGGCATCCTCTCTCATCTGTTTCACCGAGTCAATCTTTGTGTCGTGGTGTTGGATTGCCTCAAGTTCCTCCACTAGTTTGACGCTCTGCGGCGAACACAGTTTGGGAGCAGTAATCCAGATGATCGAGAACAAAAGTCCTCCATAGGTGTAGCAAAGTATCCTTATTTCTGGTTCTGAATGACCTAAAAATCCATCCACCTACTCGCCTGCACAATGATGCCATATTGAAAATGCGAAAATGGAATGTTACATCATTACTCATGCAGATTCTCAGATCACGCATCGATTTCTAGCACTGGGATTGCACTAACCCCTGGTCCTATTCCGATTGTAGTCTGTTTGTGGATCGATAGTGGAGTGCTTGAAACTTATCAGCATTGAACTGCATGTTGTTTTCATCAGTCTATTTGTATATTGCATGCAGGTCGTTTTGCAATTTTAGTCAGGGTGTTTTGCCGCCTGTATACTTTTGTATCATCAGCTTAACTGCTGTGAGTGGCCGACTGTACGATTGAGAGCATGTCTGAGAGAGCCACTACAAACAGTAATAATCTCAATACAGTTTCCTGAGGAACCCCACAGCGGATTGATGTCTTCACGCAGAGAGCACCATTGGCTGCAACTGTCTGACTTCTATGTTTTAAAATGTCGTGCAGCCACTTCCCCTGTTTTCCGGTTATCAATTTTGTCAAAGGCCTTGGCAAAGTCGAGATATATCACATCCACATTTGGCTGATTGTGTTGCTGTTTCAGTACCCAGGTGTAATGTTGTAGTAACTGGGCGGAAACCATGTTGTGTGTTTGCGAGCAAGTTATTCTCTTCCAGGAATGTGATCAATATCCTTCTGATAATATGTGAAGTTAGAGAGATAGGGCTGTAATTTTTAGCATCTGCTTTGCTTCCTCCTTTATGGACAGGACATATGATACCCTCTTTTAAAAATTTAGGAAGTTTGCCACAGTGGTATTGCAAGAGCTTTCTTCCATGTTTTGGGGGAGAACCACCGAAATCCATCCAGGGCCGTTGCTGGGTTTCAGCTCACCTCATCAATGGCCAATATTATATCTTCCTTTTTTATGTTGATGTAAACGATGGTTGCCTTTTCCCCATGTAGGTCTGCAGTATTAAAAAACTCTTTAGGCTTGCCTATTTGCATGTTTCCCAGAGGAGAGATGAAAACACTCTGGAATTGTTTATTTAGTGCTTCACTTATCCCCTTAGGGTCTACAGTTAGTGAGCTGTCTTCTTCAAACAGTGGCCCTATTTTGTAGTGCACCGAGGCAGATTCATTCGCGAACTTGTAGAAGGCTTTAGAATTTATTTTTCATATTTTCTACCACCCTGGTTTCTCTTTCTACCTTTTCCATTTCATGGGAGAGTTTGAGTTTATTTTCGATTTCTAAACGTTTCACTTTGAGGAGGGGTTTCTCGCTTGTATTAAGCTGTTTAAGTGATTGGAGATCTTTATTCGCTGCTTCATAAGAATGTTTCTGTCTCGGGAAATGATGTTTTTGTATGTGGCTGCTTTCTTTTCTGGGAAAAATTTAACGCATATAGCTCGCATTATTGAGATAAATTCTTTAAGTTTCATATTAATGTCTTGCACAGAGTGACATGTAAGCCAATTTTGCTGTAAGCCAATCTTCTAGCCAGCCTTGTAGATGCTCAGACTGGATAGATTTTGGCAGCCGTCTGCGTGGAATTCACAATTAATTGTTTTGGGACCATACATCATCTTTTCTATATCATATTGTGGCCTGAGAAGATTGTTGATGATATCTTCAAGCTGTGAATAAGACCTACATTGTTGGTGAAACAGAGATCAAATATTTTACCATTCGTGGTTGGGGTGAGTACTGTTGGATCTTTTTTAAAACGGGGGCCACATTTTTCATTAATGTTTTACGTAGTGTTTTTGGTACCGAAAGACTTTCAAACTTCGTATACTTATCTATTTTGTGTTATAGAACAGAAAAATATTTTTGTATTCGAATTTATTTCATGTAAAAAATTGTCTTATTTCGATAATTTCAACCAATCACTGACAAGTATTCAGTTGTTTACATTTACTCCTTTGGCTGATTAAACCATAGCTTCGTTTTATTTGCTTTTTTCATTTTCTTTTTTTTTTCTTCGTTTTATTTGCTTTTTTCTTTTTAAATTTGCTGTTTTACCCTAACCCTAACCCTA
>NC_068994.1:31193101-31195388 GCF_001194135.2 Octopus bimaculoides
AATAACATGGAAAAAATAAATAAATAGTTACCAGGGTCGCAAAAATTTACATAAGTGCCAAGGATATTACAGCCTGCTTATAAAGGTAGAAATTCCAGGGTGAAGTGAAATGTTTTTGTATAACATGGATAAATTAAGAAATGGAGTCAAACGCAGGTGTTATTCAAATCTTTATACTTCCGACATATGTTTCGAAGAAACCCTTGATATTATTCCGGTGGGAATAGAATGATGCAAAACAATGCAATCATCTCGTCAGGGGAAAAAAGAGAAAGAAAACACATCAATAAGCCATTTTAACCGAATGTGATTACCGCGTATATGATGAAGGGGAACGATGGCAAGTTATCTTTAAAAAAAACATTAATAAATTTAACGTCAAGGGTAATTTAGAGAAAGAGAAGGTGGAGAAAGAAAGAAATTAACAGAAAATTAAGAGTGGAGAAATATAGTGTGATAGATGAATGGAAATAAATTATATGTCTTACGAAATCACATTTGGGAAAAATTAGCAAATCCATATTGGACAGAATAATACCAGTGGTCAAAGATAATGTTAAACTCCCCCTATGGAATTCAACCGGGGATGTAATAACATGGTTCCATTGCTTCCCGAGTAAGCAAAATACTCGTTTTATACAATTTGACATTTCGAACTATTATGCCACTATCTCCCCAATATTATTAAATAAGGCATTGATATTTGCCCGTGATTTTGTTAACATCCCTCGATCTAATATTGATATTATCTTGACAGCGAGAAAAACTATAATTAATTTTAAGGATCATAATTGGATTAGAAATAACTCGACAAATTACTTCGATATCACTATGGGTTCGTCAGATTCAGCCCAGCTGACAGACCTTGTAGGTCTGTATCTCCTGTCTCAAATCAAGTAAAGCTTTCCAAACGTTTCTTGTGGGCTTTATAGGGACGACGCATTCTTAGCAGTAAATGGTTTACCTAGACCGGAGACTGAGCAAATTAAGAAGTCATTAAAAAATTTTTTAAATTTCTTTAATCTCACTATTGTATTTGATACTGACACAAAAATCGCCAATTTTCTAGACGTCACACTTAATTTAAACACTAAGTTATATTACCCATACAGCAAACCAAACTAGACATTACAATATATAAACGTCTCTTCTAGTCATCCGAAATTAACCATTGATAGTATTATCACGGCCATCTCCATTAGAATATCCAACTTATCAGCAAACGAGATTTTTAACGCATACACACCAATTTATAATCATGCCCTAAAATTAAGCGGCTCTCATGACCATATTTTCTACATCCCTGATACCTATCTCAAAACCAAAATAGCTAATTTAACACCTCACAGTAATTCTGATACGACTAAAATGATCCCCTCCTTGAATTAAAAGCCGATAAGAAAACCTGTTGTTAACTGTATTAAATTTTAAAATAGCAATGCCAGTATTCGTAATAGATATAGTCCCTCTATATCTGAACACTCTGATGGGCTAAGACACTCTAAATCTAGGAAAAGACAAATTATTTAGCTCGCCCCATCATTTTCTCTGAGTCAAAAATCTACCAAAACATTCTTTAAAATTCTTAAACTAAATTTCCCCCAGCACCATAAATACTACCCTATATTTAATAAACATTCAAGAAAATTATGTTACTCTACCACGCCTAATTTGGGTTTAATTATCGCATCTACAAACGGAAATAAAATTCAACTCCAAACAACTAAAAGCGTAGATCACTATAGCATACCCCATACAAGTCTAAATAATATTGATAAAACAAAAATTATTGACAGGAACGCAAAAACATGTAATTGTAGGGCTCCTGAATTATGTCCGCTTGCGAGTTTATGTCTACGCAAAAATGTAATCTATAAATGTACAGTGACAAACAATAAACATCAAGCTAGGATATACATAGGAAGCACTAAAGGGCAGTATTCAAGAGCAATACAACACTTCGCAAATATCTCCTTCGGGTAAAACCACCAACAGAAGAGAATATGACCAAAAACTGCGTGTACTCCATCCCATGCAGCTGTGGTAGGTTATACAAAGGCGAAACATGTCGCCCACTCAAAATAAGGGTAGAAGAACATCGCAAAGCTGTGACACGAGGAGATATTGATAAATCGGGTATAGCTGATCATGTATGGAAAAATGAAAACCACCTCCCCCTGTGGGATGAAGTTAAAATAATAGACAGGGAACAACACTGGAAAATACGAAAACTAAAAGAAGCAGCACATATGCTAGGACACAACAACCTCCTAAGCAGACCGAGTGC
>NC_068994.1:31195424-31196851 GCF_001194135.2 Octopus bimaculoides
AATAATAATAATAATAATATAATAATAATATAATAATAATAGTAACATCCTTAGGAATGAGAACCCAGGTTCGAAATTGTCCCCAAGACACCTGACGAAGGCTGGAGGGTATATCAGCCGAAACGTTGTGTTAACAACAAACAAGATGAGGACAAATATCCCTCAAATGTAAATAATGTCAATAATTAAAATGTGTAATTTCCAAAATATATCAAACGAAACAAACATAAGCAGTAAAAATACAAATTGCAAGTATTTCAAAATGTAGGACACTACGTGACAAAGCAAAAAAGAAGGAATATAGTGCTACTTGTATCCCAAAGGTATGAATAATTCTGTTAGCAAAAATTCATTGATTCCTCGTGTAGCATGTACATATGTGGTGATGTGTGCCGGATAAACACAAAGCATGGCGTCAAAGATCTCTGGTGACAATTCTCTCCTCTCTGGCTATCATAGACATCAATTGGCCCAAAACAGACCACATATTTGCTGGTCTGGCAAGCGGCTTGATTCAATGACTTGAAGCATCCAATTGGCACGAAAGGGTATGGTCATGTGACCACATGCAGAAACAAGGTAAAATACGCTAATTGACAGCTAACCATATAGTAAACATAGCATTCACTACACCTTCATATGAGACATAGAAGAAACAAGTAACTTTCCTCTCTACAGCCACCAGCCACGGAGCACCAAGTATTGCGTATAGGAAGCCAAAAATAAAAATACCCTCCATCTGGCTTACAAGAGATGGTGCACTACAAACATCTACACACGACGAGTTACAGGGTACATTGCGTTCCGGAGGGATCTTAACATCATTAACAATCTTTTGCACTCTCATACAAACAGAATGGTTTAAGGCTTTCACTTTCCACAGGGTATGTTTTGTCTGAGATACTAGAAGGTGCAGCTTTTGAGCGCACAACTCCTACTTATATTCTGAGACGACCTTCCGATATAAGAATGGGCGCAACTCCTTATAATTTAAGATAAACTCGCAAGACTCAAACAGTCTTGGTTTTTTGTCTTTTTTTCTGTTGTGGTATTCAGCATATCAGCAACAATGATGTACCGCCATAGCTGCAATAAATATATGGAGAGCAACGGCCGTTATTCTCTGCACACTAACATGTGACCACGTTCTTTGTTGAAGTGCTGCGTAATCAATTATTGTCATGATCTTTCTTGCTTTGTGATGCTCAGTATAATACACATTGACAGCAATGAAAGATCTCCATGTTCGTAGCTTCAAGTATATGGAAGAAGCAGATTAAGCGGGAACAGTTCTGGTCCTCTTGGGTAATAATCGTATAAATACGAACATGAATACAAAAGGCCGAAATGGGTTTCTTCCGAATAGTCTTTGGAGATAAGTTACTCTATTGAGGACATCAGAGAGGTGTTCCAGGTAGAGCTTCTAC
>NC_068994.1:31198152-31198518 GCF_001194135.2 Octopus bimaculoides
CGCACACGCACACGCACACACATGCTCGCGCGCGCACTCACAGATACATCCGTTGTAGAGTAAGGGTAATTGATAGAGGGAAGAGTGTCTTCTGGGCCTCAGGAGACACGAGAGTCATTGAAATGTGGTCCTAGCTATGTTAAGGATGTGCTTTTACCAATCTCTTAGAAAATACATCCTACTGTCTTATGTATGTGCATGTGCTTGTATAAAGTAATGATGGAGACTTGTAAACGGTGGGCATATACATTAACCATACGTAAATAAATGATTTTCAAGTCGACTTCACACTCATACATGCTTTCATAAATACATACATCCATGCGTATACGTGTGTGTACGTATGTGCACCTTTGTGCGTGTGTG
>NC_068994.1:31198528-31199618 GCF_001194135.2 Octopus bimaculoides
GTACATTGCGCTCCGGACAGATATCAACAACATTAACAATCTTTTTCACTCTCATACAAAGAGAATGGTTTAAGACTTTCACTTGCCACAGTGTGCTGAGACACCAGAGGGTGCAGTTTTTTAACGCACAGCTCCAACTTATATTTTGAGATAACCTTGCAATATAAGAAGGAGTGCGCAACTCCTTCTTATAATTTACGATAAACTCGCAAGGCTATCGTATGTGGTGGATCAAAGAGTTTGAAGCTTTCCTTTTCTTTATCCATTGTGGTATTCAGCAGGTCAGCACCAATGAAGTACCGCAACAGCCGTAACAAATATATGGAGAGCAGTAGTCGCAGTTCTCAGCACACCATCATGTAACCTCATCGTTTTTAGAGATGCTCTGTAATCAATTATTGTCACGATCATTCTTGATTATTAATAAGTGAATACCTCTTATAATCAAAGACGGCGAAGTCTTGTGGTGCTCGGTGTAATAAATATTAACGGCAATGTAAGATCTCCGTTTTTGTAGCTTCAAGTATATGGAAGAAGTAGAATAAGCGGGAGCAGTTTTGATCCTCATGGGTAATAACAGAAAGAATACGATCGCAGATACAAACAGCCGAAATGGGGTTCTTCCGAATAGATTTTAGAGTTACGTTACTCTGTTGAGTGCGTAGCCTTGACATCAGAGAGATGTTGCAGGTAGACCCTCTACTTCTCCAAATCGGGAGATCACAGCTCCGATTCTGAGGAAATGTGGTAAGAATGCCTCAAGAAAGAATCGATAGACAAGTCTTACGGGCAAAATATTAAAATGTGAGGAATCCCAGGAGTAGACCATGAGGAGGTTGCTTGGATAATATCCATGGGCACGGTTGGTCTCTTTGGGAGTTCCAGCAGGTTCTACTGGACACGGTAGCTTCTGACGGAATCCGATGAAAGATGGACTCAAGGATTCTACCCCATAACACTTCCAGCGGGTGAAAAAGATGAGTCGAGATTTACATACACAAATAATCTACACACAAAACACAAACACCTGTATATATTGGTTTCAAATTTTTTTGGCACAAGCCCACAATTTCGGTGGAAGGGGATTCTC
>NC_068994.1:31200708-31203592 GCF_001194135.2 Octopus bimaculoides
CTGACATACATCCCAATATATATTCAAAATTTCAAGTTCCATTTTGTGGATATATATACGTTGTGTGTCAGTATATGTGTGTGTAATTTCGCGAATTTTTTCTCCTTGTTTTTTTCACATTAAATTTCGATATAATTGTAATCTATACCTTCTGAGAAGTATTTGTAGAAAATTTTATTAAAATTATACACATTTTTCATGAAGTTATCAGGAAACAAAGTCGGGGACAAAATTGTGTGGGTCTGCCGTTTTATGCACCTTTGAGTTCTTAAACACCCTCTGTAACATGCTGGTTGGTACCATAACATAGTTACAAGGTGTCCGGTATTGTTCCTCCAACCGTATGAACTCTTAGCCAGGCAATTTCAGGACAGGAAACCTGGAGGTTCTAGCCATAAACGATGCTTCACTTTCAATATATTCACACAGAATATTATTTCATTGTAAACAATCGTGTAACTGTTAGGAGATATGATAGTGAGGATGGGTAATTAAAAATCGTACATGAAATATTCCTTTCTACTATAAGAGAAAGGCTTGAAATTTGTTGGAGTGAGTAGTCGATCATATTCACCCCTAAGTTAGACTGGTACTTATATCATCAACAACAAATGGATCAAGGGAACCGTCGATCGCGGTGGAATTTGAACTCAGATTGCAAAGGTGGACGAAATGCTGCCGGCGTGCTAACGAATCTGCCGCTCGCTATCTAATAAACACGGATAATGGTTACTTAAAATAGATGTAGAGATTAGGGTTATAAACTCGGTGTTTAAATAAAACACATGTTTGCTGCTATTAAAATGTCTGATATTTTCTTGATTTATCGATTATAATGAAGGCAAAATTCTGTTTGCCTGCAGCCCGTCTACCTCGGTCTACATTTGTTCTACATAGAGAAATTATAACTTTTTGGAATGAGAATGATCTCGGGATTGAAAATCTGCCCTTCATGTGGTTCTTGAACATCCAGTATTGAGATTTGATTCAAAAGCATTTGTGTTGTAACTTCTACCAGGTAAAGCTTAGCTTATTCACGCCATCTTGTTTGGCGTTTCTCAGATGACGTCAGAGATGAAGGGGAAATAAATTACATTCGCTTCATTAATTTTACTTCTCGATCCGAACGTTGGGACAAATTGGCCAACAGCTGGAATTCAACCTGGAACTGGAACAATAGAATGATTGCATTAGAGAATTAATTCTCATCCATCCATTAACGTCTGATCAAACATAAGCGTGGCGTATAATCATTATAGACACATTATAGTTATGCCATTTAGCTCTTTAGTTTTGTGCCACAGGCCCGATTAGTCCTTCCAAGGAACCAGTCCAAAAGTCGGCATGGAGTGCGGCTTTTAATCTAGTCTCTAATAAAGTAAAGTAGTTGTTTCATTAATTGTCCGATAATTTTCATATATTCACGATAGCTGCAAACGCAATTTGACAATACGGCTTTGGTTATAAGTGTAAAATGTGAGACTAAGAATGCTGTTTATGTGCAACATCTCTCTCTCTCTCTCTCTCTCTCTCTTTGTTTCTCTCTCTCTCACACACATACACATGCACATACACACGCATACACGCATACACACACACATACACACACAAACGCGCACACAAACAAACGCAAACTTGCTTGTGGGCTTTCTTGAAGGTACTTTTGTCCATAAACTTCAGTTCATCTACATTGGCTGATGTTTCTTCCTTTCTTCCACTCGTATCATCCCTTAAACACTGAGGTAGGTACCTTTGGTATTTAAACTATTCAAAATGAGTGATATGAAACCACTTTCTGTCCCAGTAAGATAAAAACTCATCCCTTTGATTGTAAATTCAACCGTTCTCTTTTCTTTAATACCCTTTCTAAAGTAGTTGATACTAAATTTATTTATGTAGTGAGCGAGATTTGACTGCTATTTCTAGCAGAACTAGTTGACAATTTGTGAACCTCCAGTTGGACAAATTATATAATCAAGAGGAATCCACACGAGATACTGAAGAGAAAATGCTTAGAAATTTTTGTTAGTTCCCCGCTACGTCCGTGTGTTAATATAAAGTGAGGATGTTTGCTGTAGTAAGTTAAGGTTGAGATGATTAATGTCAAGTGTTGTAGAGAATGAACACGTGATTATGTTTAGAACCTTTGTACGTTTCCCGCTACATCCATGTGTTGATGTCACGGGACAGTATATTTTGTGCCGAAAATTAAGGCCGAAAAGGTTGAGTGAACATATTTAGTTACAATCAAGGCACTCGAAATTTAATCTGCCAGGTGGGAGAGTGGACAGGAGTCGTTTGTATGTAGTCTAGTGGCTAAAGTTTAGGTTTAGGTTAATTCAAGAGTTTGAATTACGGAAAAATATGGATAAGTACTGTTTTTACTTTGCTAAACGATTTTCTACTATTTGAAAATATGTATTCTTGTTTTTTATATTATTATTCATTTGGTTTTTTTAAAAGATTATTTTTAATAGATAACTTATTTAACACTAAAGTATTTAGAAGTTAGCGTATCATTTCTCCATAATATTAGACTTTGATTTGAATAGTTTTGATATATTTTCGATTATTTTTGATTAATAATATTTGATTAATAATTAGTCTTTATTGTTTATAATATCGTTAAAGGTTTTTTTTATTAAAACTTAGTATATATAAAGTTTAATCTTTTATTATTAATAATTTTTTTCATTCTTAATTTTTTCATTCATAATTTTTCATTCATATTTTTATTTTTATTTCTACGTTTGTAGAAATAAGTATTCTTGTATTTTTCTATTATTCAATTGATTTTTAATGATAATTTAATAAACGTTTTTGTTTTAAATAGTATAGCTTTAACTATTATACCGGTTAAATATGTACTAATTTTATCTTTATT
>NC_068994.1:31204138-31208481 GCF_001194135.2 Octopus bimaculoides
TATATATATATATATATATATATATATATATATATATATATATAGGGGTGTATATATAGTTTTGTATATATAAAGAGATATATATAGTTATGTACATATATATACATTGATACTTTGATAACTTAATAGCACCACCTGGCGAAGTCATTCAAATCAGGAATCGGACATGGGCCACTCGAGAAGAGAGTTATTATTTACTAAGACATATCAGGATTTCTTGAAGGAATTTGTCCAAAGTATTCTTGAACTATATGGGGTCTGTTTTTACTTTAATATGTTTTAGTGTAATGTTAAAGAGAGCAGGGCTAGTTGAGGTGAAATAATTGTGCCGTATTGTTGTTATGTGATGCGAGTATGATTTATGTTGTATGCGGATAGCACAGGGCCCAAGTCTTGGGTGTATTTTAAAGGTGATGCCAACATCATTTGGGCAATGCTGATGAAATATTTTCCACATCATGTAGATGATGCAGCGCTCAGGGCAGCGTTGGAGAGAATAAAGCCTAAGCTTTTCTAGTCGACTCCAATAGTCAAAGCCTGTCAAGCCATCTATCTTTTTTGTAATTGACCTTTGAGGTGCTTCAAATTTATGATACTTTATTTTGTGTGGGGAGACCACAGCGAACAACGGTATTCAAGATGGGGTCGGGCAAAAGTAGAGGAGAGAAGGATAATGGTGTGGATATCTCTCGACTGGAAAGTTCTGAGAATCCAGGAACACATTCTGCGGGCCATGTCAACTTTTCTGTTTATATGAGCGCCCCAGCTTATGTTGTCCACAATTACTCCCAGGCCTCTGATGTTGGATGCCACGAGAGTTTCACTTGAAGGAAGGGAGTATGGGAGTTTCAAGGTATTCTCTTTTCCGAAGTGGATTAACTCAAATTTGTCCTCGTTCAGCAGCATATCATTCTTTTCCGCCCATTGGATGACAGCCAGTAGATCTGACTGAAGACATGTCCGGTCACCCACTTCATTGATGACCTTCTGGATCTTGGAATCATTTGCAAAGATTTTTATGTTGCTGTGCTTGATTATGTCAGTAATGTCATTGATGTAGATGATGAAAAGAAGCAGGGCCAACATAGTACCTTGTAGAACACTACTACTGACTTTGACTGGGCTTGATTTTACTCCTTCGACTACAGCGTGTTGGGTTCTGTCTCTCGGGAAACATTTGATCCATTTTAGTAACTTTCCAGAGACACCAATGTTGGATAGTTTTTTCAAGAGAAACTTATGATCAACCCTGTCAAAGGCCTAGCTAAAATCAAGGTAGATGACATCGGTGTTGGGGCCCTTTCCTAAAGCTCTCAAAATGTCATCAAAGTAATGCAGGAGTTGCGTTAGGCAGTTCCTTCCGTTACGGAACCCATGTTGGTTGGGGTTCAGCAATTTGTTGCTTTCAAGAAAGTGAGTTATTCGTGATCTCACCACCCTCTCAAATACCTTGATGATATGAAAGGTGAGCGAGATCGGCCGGTAGTTCACTGCAAGGGATTTGTTTCCCTTTTTGAAAACCGGGACAACAGACTGGGACAGAAAGTTTTTAGGAATATAGCCAGTATCCAGTGAGTTCCTCCACAGATTAGGAAGAGGAGATGCAAGTTGGTGTCAACACACTTTCAGGACACAATCAGGGAACCTATTATGGCCTACTGCTGAATTGGGCTTAATTTCGTTTATTGCCGCTAAGATATCAGGGGCGCCAAACGTTATGTCCGATATAGTGTGTTGAGGATTAACATCACTGATACAGTCCAGATCGGTCATACCAGGATTGCTGAAAACAGAGCAGTACTGTTTCTGCAGTATCTCACCCATGGTTTTGGCATTATTTTGGAGAGTGCCATTTTCATCAATTAGAGGGCCAACAGTGGAGACAGTGACCTTGTGTTTTTTTCGCAAAAGAGAAGATCACTTGGGGTTGATTTTGATTTTCTCAACGGCCCATTTCTCCACAGCTATTCTTTGGTAATTGATGATGATCTTCATATATTGCTGGAGGTTATATATTTTTTATTCGAGCAGGGCGATAGCCGTCGAATGTATGTGGTTGTTGGCAGTATTTTAGTTTGTTAATTCTTTTCTTCGTTCTTTTTATTTTTCTGATAATAGTTTTTCTATTTTGGGGAATTCTGTACTTAGTTTTCTTCACAGGTCTTGGTGAGGTGTGTTTTGCTCATATGTTTGTCAGTGTCTACAAATATCTGCCAAGATATTTTGCTGCAGGAGGAGGTGTATGCATGTGTGAAAGACCAGTCAACATGTGATAAGCCGTTCATGATTGCGTTCCAGTCGGCATCATAGAGATCCATGTTATCAAATGGATGGGTTGGAGAGAGGTCTCTAGGGTTAGCTTTCGGCTGATGGAATCTCAGGTTACAGAGAACCCTGTCATCATCTGAAAGAAATGATTATACCACTGTAATATTATGTATAGTGTTAGTGTGGTTACTAGACACAAGGTCTAAGATGTTCTGATATCTTGCTGGTGCAAGGACAAGTCGGGACAAGAAAAACTCATTCATAAAGTCGAGAAGTGACTCTACTGCTTCTTTATCAGCAGTTGAGGTGGGAGTTCCTGGTTTCAAACTGTTTGTAGACCAATCAATACAGGGTAGATTAAAATCTCTTGTCGTAATTAGTTAAATAGAAAGGCACTGTTGAATAAAGCATTTAATGCTGTTGAGGCATTCTTTAAAGCGAGGTACGGGTGTTTGAAGTGGCCTATAGAGTCCAACTACTATTAGGTCGTTGGTTTTGTTGTGCACGATGACTGATTCAGAGTAGCCATTTGGGAATGTGATATTTCCATCTGCCGAAAAGGAATCATACAGGAAAATGACAGTTTCACCCTTCCTTCTGTCGACTCGATCCGCACGGATCTGCAAAGATCGTTGTGAAATTCCTCACTTTCACGTCGGCTTCCAAGTGGGAGTTATCAAGGCGAGTTTCGGTAAGAATGAAGAAAGGAATATGGTGTGGATGGTTCTAACCCAATCCTCAATGAACTGGATCTTCCATTTCTGTTCATTGATGGAGGGACTGACACTGTGCATTGAAAAGAAATCTAAAGGCTAGCGTAGTGGCGGGTTTTGACTGTTGCAAAGGGCTTTTCTCTGATTGTGTGTTAGTGACAGTAATGTGGGGAGATTTTTTGGCATATTTAAAAAATGTATTAAAGTGAAAATGACTTTAAAAATATGGTAAACATGTTACCATATTTCACAGGTAAATATTTTACTGTTCGTAACCTCGGTGTGAAATTGTTTTTTACTAGGTATTTTTCGAGCTCAGTCAACGTATCTCAACTCCAAAGATTTGGCTACTATTTCTAACACGCCCTGCTACCACGTAACAGCTATTTGCGATAAAGGACTCGAAATACCTGTCAAGTGGTAGCAGGTCATGCAAGAAATAGCAGCCAAATATTTCCTTCTCTGAAGAAAAGAACCGTTTACGCGTGATTTCGATGTCACATTCGTTGAAAGCATGCGAAATAACCTGGAAAAGACAAAAAAAAAAAAAAACGAAACAAAACTCCGTTGCTGGAAAACTCAGAATTTCCCGGTGACCGAACGGATCACGGGTAGTCTAGTATATATATATAAATACTTATAAAGATTTTATCCTATGTTTAAATTGTAAATTTAACCGGAATATATTCAGTGCTGAATTTTATTCTGAATAAACACGTGTACTGAGATGCAATTCGAAAAGCCCGCCTCTTACATAGATATATAGGTGTAAACAATTTCTATGTTCTATGATGGATACATGTGGTGTTCGTCTGGTATGTTGATTTTGTTTATTTTTATATGTCTTGACTATGCTTGCACTGACGAGGAAAATGTGCATCTCCTGCACTAATTACGAAATCATATGATATGCAGCTGAGTCTGATTTTAGGAGGCTCGCTTCGAGAGTTGCATTCCCTCGCGTTCGGTACAATGTGTTTTGTTATGGTAGTATTGACTTGAAGAGTCCCTCCTAGCGTGAGGCATTTATGTATAGTAATGCCCTTAATGTTTGTCTTCGTCGATTGTTTGCTCTGTATGTCCACTCTGTTGTTTGTTCGTTTGAAGCCCTAACTCTCCACGAATTTTATATTTCTAAAATTTTTGTATGCTGCTGTCTTATGAAGTTTTCCTATCTTGTCGTAGAAAGCACGAAATAGGGAATAGTAAAACAGTCGACAACTGACGAGGTGTTATCTTCTTTTGGTATTTTGTCCTGTACTTATTTCTCGTGTGTTTACGTATCTTTTACTCGTTGGTGATGTACTGTACTTAATGTGTATTTTATATATATATATATATATATATATATATATATATATA
>NC_068994.1:31208959-31209721 GCF_001194135.2 Octopus bimaculoides
ACATACATACATACATACATATATGGGTTGTCCGGAAAATTCGTGCCGATTTATAGTAGCTTACCTTTCGACTTATTTTAGAACATGGTTGAGTCCATAAAATAAGATTTGACTACACCTCCATTTAGAGCACGGTTTAAGCTATTTTTTCGTGGAAGAAGGTTTATGTTCCTATAACCTGTGTTAATTCTGTAACACTTTAAAATGGAAGATAAGAAAGTTCATTTTAGGCACTTGATGCTTTTCTTTTTCCCGTAATGGGAAAAATGCCTCACAAGCAACAAAAGAAATATGCGCAGTTTACAGTGATGTTTCTTTATCCGAAAGAACTGTACGGAAGTGGTTCGCAAGGCTCCGAGCTGGAGATTGTAGCCTTATTGATAAAGAATGATCATGCAGACCATCCACTACAGATGATGACCAAATCAAGTCATTAATTGAGAATAACCCACATTGCACAACCCGAGAATTGGCAGAAAGCCTCAACCTATCAAAATCCGTCGTTCATGAGTACTTGGCAAAGCTTGGGTACACAAATCGCTACGATGTTTGGGTACCACATGAGTTGAGTGAGAAGAACCTTTTGGATCACATTTCTATCTGTGATTCGCTTTATAAACGGAATGAAAACGCGCCTTTTTTAAACCAAATTGTGACAGGTGATGAGAAATGGATTATCTACCGAAATGTTCAGAGAAATCGATCCTGGAGTAAGCGACATGAGCCACTCTTAGCCACCCCAAAAGCGGGTCTTCACCCTAA
>NC_068994.1:31212773-31214171 GCF_001194135.2 Octopus bimaculoides
AATTAGGTCGTCAAGTATGAAATTTGTAGTAAGGTATATGGTAAACTTTGACAGTTGCTCATTTTGTACCATTATTTTATTTTGACAATCTTTATTCTTTGTTAGAAAACTGACCCATCTATTTCTTTATTCTAACTCATTTTGCGCTTTGTGAAGTATTTATAAATCGTTTTTTGCTATTTTTATTTAGAGATGTATAAGTCGAAAATTCGTGCAGTTTTGAAATATGAGTTCTTTCTTGGAAATACAGCATCACAGACAGCTCGAAATATTAATGGAGTATTTCGTTCTAATGTTATTACACAGGAGGCAGTATCAAATTGGTTTGCAAAATTTCGTTCTGGTAACTGTGACTCTCAAATGACAACGCGGTCGACCAGAAACAAAGGTGGATAATGACGAACTGAAAACTACCGTCGAGTCAGATCCATCTCAAAGTGTCCGTGAATTATCGTTGTTTGGTGTTAGCAAGCAAACAATATTGACTCAGAAACAGCAAGGCTTGGAAGTCTGTTTATGCTACTTTCTCCTCACAAAAATAATTTTTGAATCGAATTGTAACATTTGATGACCACACATACCACACATCACAAAAACGATATTGGAGAAACTACAGGAGTTGGAGTTGAAAATTCTCCATCGTCTATCATACTCACCTGATCTTGCCCCCACTGGCCACCACTTCTTCCAGAATTTGGATAACTTTTTGATAGGAAAAAATATAATTCCGACGATGCTGTAAAACAGGCCTTCCAAGATTTTATTGACTCTAGATTGCCAGGCTTTTACAGTTCCAGGCTGGACAAGAACCGCTGAAATGGCAAAAGTGTATTGATAATATGGGTGCATACTTTGATGAATAAAACTAGTCCTTGTATTTATAAAACATTAGCAAACTTTTTTCTTTTCTACAAATTTCATATTTGAAGACCTAATATATATAACGGTTAAGATTTATTGTTGTTATAACGGCATGTTGTAGGATGCGAAAGATGAACAATGCATGAAGTTTTAAGAAAGTATTTATTTACCGTTACGTTGAAAAATACCATACCTCGACGGGAAGGTTATAACATCCGAGAGCATGCAAAAGAAAGATGTGGTAGAATGTTTCTTTGTATAGTTTGGCGTATACGAATTGTTAGTAGTAACCCACAGATAGCGATAGAATGATGTTGTAAGAGAACAGAATTAGAGCTAGTGAAAGTTGTGGGGTCGTGGGACGTTGTCTCACAGTTGCTGACTGTAAATTTCATTTCTCTCGCTGACCATTGTCTTTAGTAGCTGCATTCCTTGTGATCATGATTATAGCAGTCCGTTCCCTAACTAATTGAGTCGTCACGAGCCGCCTCGCTCCGTTGTCGCCAATTGACTACTTTTTGTATTTTTTTTTGGGGG
>NC_068994.1:31215289-31217749 GCF_001194135.2 Octopus bimaculoides
TATTCTCCTCCCCTTTTCTATCAGTCACCTCCTCTTTATATGTCCATCTTTTTATCTCTCTCTATCTATCTCTTTCCCTCTCTCTCTCTCTTCTTTTTTCTCTCTCCCACTCTTCCTCTTTCTATTTAAAAAAAAAAAATTTATAGTTTCAGCTTAGAGCTGCGGCCATGCTGATGCACCGCCGTGAAGAAATGAATTATGCTTGACAGCGGTGGGATTCGAACCCACGCCTCCAAAGAGACTGGTGCCTTAAACCAGCGCCTTAGACCGCTCGGCCACGCTACCGATACGTGGAAGAGGAGATAGAGGAGGGGATGGAAGGGGCGAGAGGGGGGTGGTACGTGAAATGTGTTTGTTTACTTTCTTTTCAACTTATTTTACTCTTATCCTTTCCTCTCTTCTTCTTACTATCTTTGTTTACTCTCTCTTTCTCCTACTTATTTTCTCCTCACCTCTCTATCAATCATCTTCTCTTTATATATTTCTTTCTATCTGTTTCTAGCTGTCCCCTTGTCTTTTGTTTGCTTTTCTCTCTCCCACTCTTCCTCTTTCTATGTTTGTTTACTCTCTCTTCTGCTTGTATTCTCCTCCCCTTTCTATCAGTCATCCCCTCTTTATATATCTCTTTCTATCTCTTTGCCTCTCTCTCTCTCTCTTGCCCTCTCTCTCTCTATCTCTCTCTTGCCCTCTGTCTCTTCTGTTTGCTTTTCTTTCTCTAACACTTCTTCTTTCTATGCTTGTTTACTCTCTTTTCTACTTATTTTTCTTCCCTTCTTGTCAATTCTTTATCAATCATCTTGTCTATTTATGAGCCCTCCACTCTCCCTATCTCTCTCTCTCTCTCTCTCTCTCTCTCTTTCTCTTTCTCTCGCTCTCTATTTATCTATTTATCTATCTGTCTGTCTATCTCTGTTTTTCTCTCTCTTTCTCTGTCTTTTCGTTTGCATTTCCCTCTTACACTCTTCCTCCTCCTACTGCTGTAACTTCCTCTCTCTCCCTCTTACACCGCCTCCTCTATCTCCTAAACATGCTTTACAACCCTTTCTTTCCAGTCTACTTTGCCTACTCCTCTCTACCTCACAACACTAGAAAAGTTAAACCTGATACTGGAGAAATGCCATACTATGGACGATAAAGGTTAAATAGAAAGACAAATGCTGATAATTACTTCACTTGAAATTTCCTTCAAGTAAAATTTCCTTAAACTTCAAAAATCCAAAATAGTGGAGGTTAGACGGTGATACTTGAATATCGAAAACTTCTCGCATTCCAAATGACACAAAGTAGAAAATCGGCGATAAAAAACTCTGCAGATGACAAAGCATCATACTCATTTAGAATTTGTAGAAAGTTCGCTGTTCGAAGGTATACTTGATCTTCACTGTATGCGAGGCATTTAAACATCAGATGAGATGGCCATTACATTACGTACGAGGCGCCAGTTTTTATGATGCTGGTTGTTGTTCATCCATCGTTTTGATAATTCAGCTTGGGTTGTCTATGGTTGCATTAGCCCATCCGTTACCTGATCCGTCCGTAACGCTTCTACGTAATTAGTTGAAGGGGGATGGGGAGAGGAGGAGGGGAGGAAAGAGATAAGGAGTGGAAGAGGAGATAGAGGAGGGGATGGAAGGTGCGTGAAATGAGTAATTTTTTTTTTCCTCCGTTACTTAGCAGGTCTGCAACGTTTTCACATGGTTAATTGAAGGGAAGCGAAAGAGAGAGTAAGGCGAAGAGTGAGAGAGGAAGAGGGAGAGCACTGTGTATTAAGTCTATAAAATTGTGCATAAGGTATATAAAGTGAATATATAAATTGCATTAAGTAATCATCGTATTCTGATTTACTTTACTTTTCAATGAGCGACTATCTTCTGATACAGGCACAACACAGGCCACGCTTTCAGGTCTTCTGGATAAAGTTTTCAGAAATAACCCAATAAGTTTACCATTAATTCCGTGAAATATTCGCGGGTCCCGCTAATTATACATTAATTCTCCTCTGAAAACTGCAGGATCTGCATAATTCGCCTTGATAAAAAAAATCTCTCACCCATTTGACTCCTAAATAATTTGTCGCACCAATTTATGAAAAAAAAGGCGGCTCCAGAGCACATACAAGATTAGTTGTTTCAAATATATTATGTGCAACGTGGTTGGACTTTCGATCCAATTCTTGTGCAACACTCAACTAATCACAACACAGGGCTCATTGAATGTCCAGTAATTCACATGATAGGTATGTTAACTAATCACTACAGATTAGAGTGATGACCTCTATAAACCAAGTTAATGCTTTCAATATGCAATAATAGAAAATGGTTTTACTATATGCATATTGATATGCACACACACATACACACACATATACATGCATACGTATATATAGTTACATGTATACATATATATATATATATGTAAGCATGTGTATATATATATATATATATATATATATATATATAT
>NC_068994.1:31219819-31220152 GCF_001194135.2 Octopus bimaculoides
GTGTGTGTGTGTGTGTGTGTGGAGGCGCAATGGCCCAGTGGTTAAGGCAGCGGACTCGCGGTCATAGGATCGCGGTTTCGACTCCCAGACCGGTCGTTGTGAATGATTATTGAGTGAAAACACCTAAAAGCTCCACGAGGCTCCAGCATGGGGATGGTAGCGAACCCTGCTGTACTCTTTCACCACAACTTTCTCTCGCTCTTACTTACTGTTTCTGTTGTACCTGTAATTCAAAGGGTCAGCCTTGTCACACTGTGTCACGCTGAATATCCCCGAGGACTACGTTAAGAGTACACGTGTCTGTGGAATGCTCAGCCACTTGCACGTTAATTT
>NC_068994.1:31220162-31220603 GCF_001194135.2 Octopus bimaculoides
GTCACACTGTGTCACGCTGAATATCCTCGAGGACTACGTTAAGAGTACACGTGTCTGTGGAATGCTCAGCCACTTGCACGTTAATTTCACGAGCAGGCTGTTCCGTTGGTCGGATCAACTGGAACCCTCGACGTCGTTAGCGACGGAGTGCCAACAACAACAACAATATATATATATGAAATACAAAATGGGACAAGAACGCAAAACATCCGGACAGTTGGGTGATACAAAAATGGGACAATAAAACATCCAGATAGACGATACAAAGAAAACAAGGACGGGTCATTCGAAGTTTTCTTACCTCAGATCATATTCGCAATTTCGGCTGATTATACTCGAGATTGCGCCAATCTGCCCAGCCCCAAGGAAAAACTAAGCTAAGAGCATTAGATTCCTTGGAAGAAAGCAGCGAATGTATGCAAAAACAAGGACCGGAAAAAA
>NC_068994.1:31220613-31222415 GCF_001194135.2 Octopus bimaculoides
GGACAATGTTGCACAAATACAATAAAAATAATAACAGGACATAACAACAGGTGTCTTTCGACTAAGGACGGATTAAATTAAGCTGGCGTGTGTGAAAGTAAAGCCTTACGGCAGTGATACAAAATTTCACAGGCACAGGGAGGAATAACGATGTTGCACGGACAACGGCCGGCCAAAAAAGAAAGATCAGGCTTGACCGAACGCCGGTCACATGGGAAGGGACGAGAGAGAGGTAGAAGCAGAAGGACAAAAGAATTAAGGAGCGGGGGGAGAAAAAATGACAGGAACACAGTGAAGTGAAAAGTAGAGGAAAAGTGAGTAAGAAGAGAAGGCAAGGAAATGTGAGAGAGGGGGAACGAAAGAACGAAGAATGGAATGAACGAATAAGCGTGAAAGGGTTGCTAGACAGAAATAGAGTCGTACAAGATTTAGAAAAATGTATACTTATATATAAGAGACCAAAGTGTACGCTGCTATATATATATATATATATATATATATAGAAGAGAGAGAATGTTATATTAAATCTCTGAGCGAGATTTTAACAGTAGCAACTAAGTGTGGCGTCCTATACAAGACAGTGCTGCTGATGTTTATAGCTCCAGGAATATTTCTCCTCTAGTTGGCTAACGACACAAATTCTGTGTCCGATTAGTATTTGCAAGGGGAGGTCATCGCTCCTATCTCTAGCCTTACGTGATACACACGGACTCGTGTTTTCGGGTGGTTACCCGTCCTCAGCGTGTGTTAATCGTAGTGAAAAGTGGTTAGAGGTTGTGTTATATAAACAGGTTGTATTATATAAACGGATTGCGTTACAAAAACAAAAAGATGGGTGAACAGTAACATTACTAGATTTGCTGTAATCGTTTTAGACAAGCTAGAGACAAAACGAGTATAATATTTCATTTAAATATATTAGATGTCTTAACACTCATATAATAGGTTTTATCTATTCAGGTGTGGATTTATTATATGAAAATATTTGTATTATAGTGGTCGAAATTAAAACGATTGAAATATTTTAAGCTGGTCACAAAACAAGGAATGAAAGTATATGGATTTTAAGCACTAATGTAGTGAGTGTTGAGTTAAAACACTGCGTCAGGGAGATCAATAGGCCGATAAATTGCAGGAAACTGATAGGTAGGTGGATTACTCACTCCTCTTTCATGTAAGCTAAAGAATGGTTAGTTGAACTTTGCTTTCAGGCAGGTCATACATTCTTAAGTGTTTTGTGTATATTATTATTAAAAATTGAATTGTCTTTATATATATATATATGTGTGCGCGTGTGTGTGTGTGTGTGTGTGTGTGTGTGTGTGTGTGTGTAGTGGTTAGATGTGTATCATGGTGAACAGATGCAAACGGAATGTGTATTCCTTTGAAGTAAACAAATGAATGAATCGATTCATAGTTAAAATAATTTATTCACTGGACTTAATTTGTTGTTGGTACACAAAATTCTTCACGACATGCAAAGTGTTGACAACTGCTACGAGATGCTAGAAATAGAAACAGAGTACATCAGTGGAAATGATATGTCAGAAATGAATGTGTGTGTGTGTGTGTGTGTGTGTGTGTGTGTGTGTGTGTACGTAGTTCATCTGAGACAGTGGTCTACCGTGGAACTTCGAACATTGCTCTGGTCTCTGCGGTCGCCAAAACCTGTTCTGTTGCAGACCTTTCTCATTTGCCTGCTAGACCCTTCTCCTCTCGTCTGTTTGTTGACCACCATATTTATAATAATCGTGGCAGCTAGAAGGACAGACATACTGCAGCAGAGTCCATTTGAACTTCGC
>NC_068994.1:31224754-31225907 GCF_001194135.2 Octopus bimaculoides
CGAAACATCTGTTTTATACAGGGTTGCCAATTTAGCATATTTTATGCTAGATCTAGCATTTTTTTTTTCAGCATTTAGCAGAAAATTTTTTAATCTGGCATTTAGCAGGGAAAATAGCAGGTTTAAAATTTTATGTAGCATTTTTTCAGCATTTTTCTCTGATCATGACATTTCCACAATAGTTACCCTCTTTTCTTCTTTTTCCTCCTTTTCTACTTTCGTTAATGTATCTTATAGCCAAATTTTAGTACTATCGGCTATTATTGAATTTTTCTTTCACTTTCTTGAAATTTCAAATGAAAGTTTATCAAAAGGAAGTTTATCAAGTTATGAACTTTTCCAGTCCCCTTCCCAGCGGCTTGGGTACAGAGTGATGCTGGTGGGGGGAGGGGGAGAAGATAACTGTGTCAGCACCTGAACTCACGACACAATAATGTAAATATGTTGCAAAGAATGAAAGCATGGTAATTCGTCCTAACAATGCATTATGCTGTAGTGATGAGTTATTATAATGACAGATTGACTGATTTACTTTCTGTTTGATTGTGTTTTTTCATGCTTGTTTTGGATTATATATCTTGTATAGAAGTGCGGGCGGAGTTGGTGGGGTCTCCTCCTTTATATTTCTACTTTTTTTTTCAAGTATTGTAGTTACATTTGAGGTTTTACCAATGGATATTAAATGTAAGATTGGAAGCGAAATATGATGTTCCCAGGTTTATATCAGAACACAGTTTTAGGATTTCTGCAGAGTTTCCTTTTCCATTTATAAGTTGGACACCCTGCATCTTGAATCAGTATTCTTCACCTCAAGAATCTGTAAGCAGCAAACATAAGGATTGTTAATGGCGAATGAAAGAATTGTTAGCGACAAACCGATAAGTTGTGTTTTCAGTTTTATATTTTTATTAATCATTCAATTTATTTTCTTGCTTTCCATTCCTTTTTGCTGTACCAGCAAAAATTCCGAAAGGAATAGCTTAAGATGCCAGCGCTTACGAAGTGGTTGCGTGAAGTACCTAGTGGCCAATCTAAAGTATATTGTAGATGTAATATGTTGGCAAAATATTCTCTTTTAGTAAGCCACTGTGAAGAAACATAAGGCATCAACTCCCCGGCAAATGATTCTTACCAATTTTATTAAAACCAAAAA
>NC_068994.1:31226007-31230857 GCF_001194135.2 Octopus bimaculoides
CCAATCAGGGGTGGATAACAACCTTATAGGAACCCCCTATAGCCTCGGGCTGACCAAAGCCTTGTGAGTGGACTTGGTAAACGGAAACTGAAAGAAGCCTGTCGTATATATGTATATGTGTTTGTGTGTCTGTATTTGTCGCTTGACAACCAATGCTGGTGTGTTTACGTTCTCGTAACTTAACAGTTCGGCAAAAGAGACCGATAGAATAAGTACTAGGCATACAAAGAATAAGTCCTGGGGTCGATTTGCTCTACTAAAGGCGGTGCTCCAGCATGGCCGCAGTCAAATGACTGAAACAATTAAAAGAGTAAAAGAGTATATATATGTATATGCACATATAATATATATATAATATATAATGCAAGAGAGTTAGGGGTTGAGGATTCAACCCACTAAGGGATAGTATCTATCCAATATACTGCTGGGAGGGTACCCAATTATTGTTACACTAGTGTTATACCAAGTGTAATAAGTGGGTGTGAGTAAAAGGGGGTTATTTTACCCTAAATTTATATAGCAATAAGAAAATGGAGGAGAATATGCGGTATCCATCTACTTGCAGACAGTGTATTCCATTGAATTAATTTGTTTATTTTGTAACTAAAATAACAAAAACCACAATATACAAATGCTTATGACATACTATGCCATATTAACAATTAAGGTTACAAATATAAAGTACATTTAGCAATTTTGCTAAATGTACTTTATATTTGTAACCTTAATCGTTAATATGACATGGTATGTCATAAGCATCTGTATATTGTGGTTTTTGTTATTTTAGTTACAAAATAAACAAATTAATTCAATGAAATACACTGTCTGCAAGTAGATGGATACCGCATATTCTCCTCCATTTTCTTATTGCTATATAATATATATATATATACATACATATAAATAATATATATATATATATACAATATATATATACATATAATATATATAATGTATATATATTATACATATGTATGTATTATATATATGTACATATATTATATATAAGAATATATTTTATATATATAATATATATTATACATACGAATATATTTTATATATATGTATATATATGTATATCATATATATATTATATGTATAAATATATATGCATATATATTATATATATAAGTATGTATGTGCAGGCGCATGGTTCAGTGGTTGGAGCGTCGAGCTTACGATCGCGAGGTTGTGAGTTCGAATCCCGGACCGGGCTGCGTGTTGCGTTCTTGAGTAAAGCACTTTATTTCACATCACTCCAGTTCACTCAGCTGTAGAAATGAGCTGCGACGTCACAGGTGCGAAGCTGTATCGGCCTTTGCCTTTTCCTTGGATAACACTGGTGGCATGGAGAGGGGATGCCGGTATGCATGGGCGACTGCTGGTCTTCCATAAACAACCTTGCTCGGACTTGTGCCTCGGAGGGTAACTTTCTAGGTGCAATAGCATGGTCAGTCATGGCCGAAGGTGGTCCCAGCAAGTGTATGTATATATATATTATGTATACCAGTATACATATATGTATATATATGCAATTAAGATCTAAGCACTGGCATCTCATAGATTATATTCATAGATTATATTCTCATCAGAAAACATATGAAAAATGTTTCTAGCGGTCGGGCCATGAGAGGGGGCAGTGAGCTGGACTGACCATTATCTAGTGCGTGGAAAAATAGTTTTTTTGATAATTTCTAAAAATTGACAGTTTGGTCCTGAGGTACCTAAAAAGTTGAATGTTGCAAACTTTAAATTATCAAGCAACTTGCAAAGATTCCACGATGCTATAGAAAGTATCAATCTTGACCTAAACAATCTATGGGAAGATTTCAAAACAAAAGTATTTCAGGCTGCAAGTCCGTCAGTAGGATTTAAATCACATAAGTCCAGTAACTGGTTGTCAGAAAGATCAGCAGAAATTCATGATCTACTTTTAGAAAAACACAACATAGGCAATACATTTCCTTCTCAGTCCTTGAACCCCAACTCAAGCGAAGCTAACAGAAAACTGAAAAGAAAAGTGTAGACTGCTCTAAGGAAGATTAAACAGGATTGGTGGAATGATAGACCAAAAGGGGCACAAGAAACAGCTGATACAAATTATGCCAAGTGTTTGTACTCTTATGTTAAGGAGATATATGACCCAAAATCTTCTTCAATAGCTCCAGTGGGAACAGCAAATGGATGTTTTCTTCTGACTGACACCGCTTCTATTCATAAGTATTGGGTAGAACATTTTTCCGCACTTTTGAATAGACGATCATCCATGGACATGAGGACGATAGAAAAAATTGAACATCTTCCAGTAATAGAAGAAATAGCATTTGAACCAACTCTAAATGACGTTTATTTAGCTGTGAATAAGCTGAATAACAATAAGTCTCCAGGGTCTGATGGAATCTGTGCAGAAGTCTTGAAATATGGGGGTGACAAAATGTTTGAACTCTTAAATATATTAATTTGTCACTGTTGGAGAACTGAGAAAGTGCTTCAAGACCGGATTGATGCCATTTTGGTCTCTTTGTATAAATCGGGGCCAGAGGATCTGTGTGGTAATTTTCGTGGGATTTCGCTTTTGTCTGTGGTTGGAAAGGTACTTGCCCGAATTTTGTTAGAACGTTTAAATACCTTTATAGTTCCAAATATAGTGTCTGAATCTCAGTGTAGTTTTCGTTCCTCCAGGGGCACAGCTGATTGTATCTTTACTGTCATACAATTACAAGAAAAGTGCATTGAACAGTATCTTGCTCTATACCATTGCTTTGTTGATTTGAGCAAAGCATTTGACACTGTTAATCAAAATGCTCTGTGGCTAATTCTAAGGAAAATAGGTTGTCCAGAAAAATTTGTAAACATGATCAGGGCTTTGCATCAAGATATGAAAGCTAAAGTTAATTTTTATGGTAGGCTCTCTGAATCTTTTGCTGCTGAAAATGCAGTAAAGCAAGAAGATCTTGATGCACCCACCCTCTTTGCAATATATTTGTTGTTGTGTTGTCACATGCTTTTCAAAATTCTGAGGAGGGTATTTACAAAAAATATCAAACAACTGGGAATGTTTTTTAATCTGACCAGACTGAAATTCAAAGCAAAGGTTTTTACTTCACTCATTAGGGAACTTTTGTATGCTAACGATTGCGATCTTGTCAGTCAGAAACAGGTCTGCAATCTCTTGTATCTGCATTTTACTCGGCTTGTGATGATTTTGGCTTGACCATCAAGTTGAAGAAAAAAACAGTTGTAATGCATCAACCTGTGTGTGTGGTGCTATTTGTAACCGTACTAAAATTTTTGTTAAGAGCAAGTTACTTGGGACTGTCAATTCGTTCGTCTACCTTGGAAGCTCTGTTCAAAATGATGGAAATCTTGGTACAGAAATACAGCTGCGAATTCAAAGGGTAGCAAAAGCATTTGGTGCCTTGGAGTCACGCGTTTGATGCCAGCGACATATAAATAACAATACAAAGCTGGCTCTTTACAAATCATTTCTCTTACCATCCCTGTTATATTCCTGTGAAACTTGGACTTGTTATGAAAGGCATTTTAAATTGTTAGAACAATTCCACCAAAAATGCCTTCATCGCATTTTCAAAATTAAAAGGAGTTCTTTTACTCCAAACACAGACGTCTTTGCATTTGCAGGCATCACCACAATTAAAGCTATGATTTTGAGGAACCAATTGGGATGGTGTGGCCATAGTGTTCGAATGGCAGATGAACACATGCCGAAACAGCTGTGTTATAGTGAGCTTGCAGAGGGGAAACGCTATCGACGTATACCTAAAAAAAGGTTTAAGGACGGCATAAGGACTACTATGAAGTCACTGGGAATGGTTCCAGAGGATATAGAAACCCTTGCTTCGGATCGATTTGGATGGCGAACAAAGGTGTGGAATGGAGTGAAAGCATCTGAAGAGGCCAGGATAACACAAATAAAGTTCAAAAGAGATCTAAGGAAAAATGTAACGATTGAGAAGGTGAATGACAATGACCTTTCTGTGTACACAGTCTGTGACAGATCATGCCTGTCTTTCGCTGGACTGATGTTATCCAAGGGAAAGGCAAAGGCCAATACAGCTTGGCACAAGTAATGTCGCAACTCATTTTTACAGCTGAATTAACTGGAGCAACGTGAAATAAAGTGTCTTGCTCAAGAACACAACATGCTGCCCGGTCCGGGAATCGAACTCACAACCTCACGATCGTAAGCTCGACGCTCTAACCACTGATACTCGGAGTTTCACGTTCCCGTTCATCGGACAGTTTTGTTAGAAATGGGAAAGGAATGACAATGCAATCAAAAGTAATATAAAATTTGAAACACATAGATCTGTTCGATTGGTCGTTTTTGCTCACTGTTCCCAGGGCTCCGACAATTATTGGTGCTACTGCTACCTTTTTCATTGACCACAACTGCTTAACTTCCCAAGCTAACCTGTCATATCTCTCAACTTTTCTTTTTTCTTTATCGCATACCCTGTTGTCAGCTGGGCATGCTATGTCTATGATCCAGCATAGTTTGTTTTCTTTCTCAATTAAGACTATATCCTGCTCCCTATTCTCTATCTCATGGTCGCACTGAATCGTAAAATCCCATAGGATCTTTGCCTTTCTATTTTCGATGATGCCTTCAGGTTTGTGGTCATATCAATTTTTTGCTCTGTCAAGTCCATACTTCAACCTGTTCTATTTGTAATTACTTGTAGAAAAAAACAACAACAATAATACATACATAATACATACATACATACATACATACATATATACTGATATTCACGTCGTTGAATTTTTTAATTTCTGAATTCAATTGTGGGATCTATTTTAAAACGGGGGCGCCAGTATTTTCTTAA
>NC_068994.1:31231439-31232455 GCF_001194135.2 Octopus bimaculoides
GTTTTAAGATTTACTAAATATGGTCTTTTGTATGACCTCACAGAGAGAAATGGTAGTGTTCTTAGAAGAAAAAGGAGGACGATGTTTGCACTTTCGAATACTCAAGGAGAGAGGAGAGGATAAGTATACACACCGTAGTTGTAGATATTAAAGGTTTTTTTTTTTTCTTTAAGCTGATCGTTTGTGTGTTCGAACGCTGTAGGTATGTAAGTTTCGTAACTTATTTCATTTTGAAGGAAATTGTAGATATTCCAGTCTTTGGGAATAGTAGGAGGAAGAGATGTTCACCTTGTTGGATTTTTGAATTTCTGAATTTCTTTTTCTTTTTCTTTTGGACTTTTTCTTTTCTTTTTAAAAGTTTTCCTATGGTTTACAGTTTTTGTAGTTGTGCTGTATGTATGTATTGGCAGGTGCTTGCTTCCTTAATTTTTTTTATCGTGCATTTAATTGTGTTGTTACAATAAAAGTTATGTTTACATGTTCTGTTAGTCAGGGAAGAAGGGAAGACAGAATGTTCACACAAAATTAGAGATATTAAAGTTTCTAAATTTTTATTATCATTATTATTATTATTATTATTATTATTATTATTATTATTATTACTATTATTATTATTATTATTATTATTATTATTATTATTATTATTACATGAAAACTCACAGCTTATTTTGCTGGGTATGATGGAAAGTATCAGCTGTTCACAGCCGGCAGACTAAGGTGACATTTGTATATTGGTTATACTTCAAGAACCCTGCGGAGAATTCTTGCAGTTCCAAGCAATGCTGAATTCTGTAGGTGTTCTACTTTCACACTTGCACCAGTTTTTTCAGCCACGTCGGTAGTTGAGTGCGGATACTTCCAAGTGTACCAATTACTATTGGTATGACGTCTACTCTCTTCATTGACCACAAACTCCGTATTTCCCATTTCAAATCGTAATAGTACTTCAGTTTTTCTTTTTCTTTCACATTGATCCTGTTGTCACCGGAGCATGCTATGTCGATTATTATATATGT
>NC_068994.1:31232465-31233726 GCF_001194135.2 Octopus bimaculoides
GTTCTTTCTTTTTTTTTATTCACCACAACAATGGCTGGTTTCCGATGTCTGGTCAGACGATCGCACTGGATCATTGTATCCCACAGGATCTTGCAATTCTCATTTTCGGTGACTCCTGGAGTTTTCTCATACTACGTCTTTGCTCTTTGTAGGTCGGGATTTCCACAGAGCTCCCAATGGATCATTCTTGCCACATTGTCATGGCGTCTTTTGTATTCGCGTTGTGTCAATTTCGAGCATTTGCTAACGATGTGCCATACCGTTTCACCGCTCTCACCACACATTCTACATCTGTCGTTATCGGTAATGTTGTCTATTCTGCACTTCATATAGTTGATTCTTATCGCTTGTTTCTGAGTAGCGCATATGAGAGCTTCTGTATCTATCTTCAGGTCACCTCTCCTCATCCATAGCCACCGGTCCTCTGTATATGTCTTCGCGTTCACATCTCTTGCAAACTGACCGAACATTTTTCTTTTTTTCTTTTGTTCATTTCTTGTTTAAATTTTTCTTTTGTCATACAATTTTCAGTTTTGATGACGCCGGCCTTCTTCGTGTATTTCAACAGTGGCTGCACGGCATTTTCTATATACCACCCTAAGCTATTTTCCTCTGCTTCGATACAGTCCTGGCAACTGATCAACCTCTCCCACCCTTTCTTCTGGACAAGTTCAACTTATCGGTGGAAGGCTCCATGTACTGTTAACATTTTTTCTGGTCTTGGAATGCATTTTCTTCACTTCTCTTTTTTGCCATTTTATAATTCTCGTTCCATACCGAAGTGATGCTATCACCCACGTATTAACTGCTTAGATTTTATTCCATCAAGTCAATTTTGAGCGCAACACCAACCTCAGTCTTCGGAAATACTCCATCGAGGATCGAATCCACGCTATACCTGCATGAAGCCACTACAAATACGTTGTGGAAAAAAAAATTATCTACTGTCATGGAGAAAGTGTAACTGTAAAAATGCAGAATTATCGGAGTAATGAGCATTTAAAAAATTATGTATGTATAGAAATGTATGAATGAAGAGATTCAAATTAAGGAAGTGCAATAATAATGTTTAGCAGTTCAAAACTGTGAATAGTGAAATGCAGAATTAGGTCGACTGATCGTTGGTTCAAAGTAATTGAACATAAGCAATGAAATGGGTTATTTCCCTTGAGTGTTTAAAAAAATATTCTATATTCTATAAGTGGTATGACTTATTTCCCTTGGGTGTTTTAAAAAAATAGTTATATAAAAGAGATATAAA
>NC_068994.1:31234242-31235017 GCF_001194135.2 Octopus bimaculoides
TTATAAATTTTTTACCGAAGAGGGTTTTTTCATGCTGAGCTACCCGGCAAAATTGTTGATTGTTGATTTTGTTACTAATTGACGATTCCCTGCCCTGCATATCTATATATATATATATATATATATACACTCACACATAAATTCATATACATATACACACACATTATACACATGCACACACACACACACACACACACACACACACACCTATACCTGTACTTATATCAATTACAGGATCAAGTTTTTATTTTTCTGCATTTTACAAGAAACACACATGTATGCATTGTTTATGCTATAACTTATGACATATATTACGCGGCGAATTGTTTTAGAACATAGAAGACTTTTTCCAGTCTGATTCTTCACATATATAGATATTTCTTTGTCTACTTACTTGTTTTGTCAAAAACAATACTTTGTACAGTCGTTGGTAACGGATCTTTTAGAAACCTCAACGAGAACTGTCTACTATTTTTCTTAGAAGAAACACAGACACTCACGCACGCGTGCACACAGACACATAAACACACACACACACACACACACACACACACAAACATATACACACACGCACACATACATACACACACACACACACACACACACATGTATATGTATATATATCAGGCTGAGTAAAGAGTAAGCAACGTTTTGAAACATGAAATCCATCACAATATATTTCAACAATGCAGAAATTTTATTCATCAAAGTAAGTACCATTACAATCAACATATTTTTGCCAAGAGTTACAAGTTCGTTTATTCTGGTAACATAA
>NC_068994.1:31235692-31238098 GCF_001194135.2 Octopus bimaculoides
TTCATCGCCAGTTACGGTCGAGAAATGGATCGGTTTGTTACGGAGAAGCGACCGGCAAATTTCATATCTGCGCATTTCCTGATCTTCATTCAAATCCTGTGGTACTCATTTGTCGAGCGTTTTAAACTGTCCGATCGCATGCAAATGGTTGCAGGCAGTTTTCTGGCTAACTTGAAGTTCTTTTGCTAGTTCTCGAGTGGTTTTACGTGGATCTTTCTCAATGATGGTCTTTAATTGACTGTCATCGATGATAAATGGGCGTCCACTATGCTCACGATCTTCAAGGCTCAGGTCTCCACTGCGAAATCGTTTAAACCATTTTCGAGCTGACCACTCACTGGTCATTTCCTCACCAAACGTTTCGTTGCTTTTTTTTTTATTACCTATTACAGGCGCACATAGAGGGGATAATACAATATGATCTGGGTGTCATATACAATCAAATGGAAATAAAAATTTTAAATGACAAAATGAAAAATCGAATTGGACACAAAAGACAATTGCATACAATGAAGGACAATATGGGGTTTAAAAGACAGGAATGCTCCTACCCCACGAGCCCTGTCTTCTCTACCGACACCTTTGTAGCCTCTATGACGTGCTCACGCAGGGCCTTTCACTCCCAACTTACGTGCTACACGCGTCCATCTTTTTCTTTTTTTTTTTTAACATACTCACTGACAAACGCCTCCTTTCCAGTCACACCTTCCTTTTCGGGTGAAAAGGGAAAACATTCACCTGAGCGAGAGACACAGCTGTCTGTCACAATGCTTTTTATTCTCGACTTCCAAATCACTTCTCTCGCAATTGTTACTACTACGAGAAAACAATTCTTACCTTCTTCCGTAAAGAAATCTAGTGGGTTAATTTTTAGAATTGACTCAGAAGATAGCTGTACTCTTCTTCTCTATGACAACGGGTGTTCTGCATAAGTCCACACTTCTGATACACCCGGACACTGAACAGTAGCGTGCAGGACGTTTCCACGTCCCGCTCGCATCTTGGACAGGGTGACGACCCAGGGTGGCCGTGTCTGGTGAGCTTATCCCGAACGAGTAGGGCTCCTCGGTAACACTGCCAGGCCAAAGACTTTTGGAAGTTATTCAGTGTCTTCCGCCCGAATGTGCTTCGGAACAGGCTGTCTAACTGATTATCATCGAGACCCAGGGTCCTTCCCAGGGCATCATCATTTCCAGCCTCTACCAACCTACAATAATAAGCCGCGGTGGTACCGAAACCGCTGGCGTTGTCCTAGTTGCAGAACTGGAGGAGAGCCTTGCGGCACCCAGTATACCAGGTACCCAACCATGATCTTCGACGAAAGCAGTTTTCTCTGCCACCAAAACTAGTAAAACTGGGGAACATCCGTCTAGCGAGCGGAGACTAGATGCTTCAACCTCACCATATGTTTGAGCATCAACAGCCAAGGCATCCCTAACCCACACTTTAATGGCTTTTGACGGCACTCCAATTGCTAGTGCCCCAGTCTAGGTCTCGGCTTGATCCATGTACCAATGTCCGTTAAGGACTTTAACTGCGGGAGGTAGAAACAGGATTTTCTCAGAGCCAGTCAGGAGATACGAGAAGATTTGTAGACTGTCCAGCTTGGTCTCTGTAGCAACCATCACATGTATATCGTGTGATCTGAGGTCGTCGAGCAAACAAGCCTGCTTCTACTTCGAACTCAGACCACGCACATTTAAACAACCAATGTTAAGTGAAGTCATTACAAAAAGCAAAGGTTCCATTTACCCTTTGACTGGAGAAGATGGAGCCGACCTCACCTTACGCGGGGCAGCCCACTCCTCCTTCTTCAGATAGTTGGGTAGATCCATAATATTCCAGATGGCCAAAGGATTCCTATCCTTCAATTGCTTGTATAGGGTTTCCCCTATCCAGGCACATCTTTTTTTTTAAGTTCTTATGTAAAGGGTAAAGTTTTGTTGTGTGATGTGGTACGATAATATCGTTTGTATATTTGTTCTGAGTATCATATTCAATTAGTATTGTCTTCTTTTTTTCGGGGACAGTTGGGCGGGGTCTTTTTTTTGTGTGGTGTTTCGTCTTGGTGTTTTGTAGGGGATATGAATGGGGATAGTACATGTGTACTTTTTCTCGCCACAGTGAACTCCCTCTCTGTCACTTCCATGGTGTCGACCAGGGGAGTAACACTTTCTACTTCTGGTGCCAATAATTCAAAGGGGGCGAGGTTTTGCTTTTGTGAGGGCTTGTGTGAGCAGGGGTTGGGTTTTTGGGGTGTCATATTTCGAGGCCGGCACTGCAGAGCTGAGAGAGAGGGAGTTTTTGTTTGTGTCGGGGTTGGTTGAAGGTCCTGTGTCTGCACAGTTTTATCCTTTTCTATTTTCTGTTCTCGCTTTTTCCTTTCTTCACAGTCGACATGAATGT